>NW_010310176.1:37284-66635 GCF_000700745.2 Antrostomus carolinensis | reverse complement strand
CTCAGTATGTAAATTTAAGTGATTTTGCATATTCTCTGAATATCCAGTAAATGCAAGTTTCATTACCTTACGCTTATATCTTTTTTGTCAGCCTAATTATACTACAGTTTATATAATTTTAAAATTTGCCTTACCAGCTTTCTGTAGATTGCAACCTCTTCCTGTGGATTTTGAGTATTGCCTAATGTAAAAAAAAATAAATAAATTAAAAACATACACATTGGCTGCATTTGTGAAAGACCCTGTAAGGTATGTGTTCCCACTGTATTTATATTTATATATATTTTTTATATATATATATATAAAGCTAGGGTTTGTTTTTAATCACAATACTGTTAATGTAATTATGATATCTCTAGCACATGACCCACAATTGATTTGAATTAACACAGGTAATTTTACTGAGTTTTGAGAGCCTAAACCAGGCCTTCCCTTAGAGTAACTGGGCAATGTATCACTGTGTCCTTTTGTGCTTCCTAGAGGTACCACTCTAGTTCCATATAGTTATTCTTTCTGCAAATCCAAGCTTATATATCAGGCAGTTTGATTTCCTTCAAATTTTTTTTTTTCACTGAATTTTCTGACTTTTTTATCCTTTGACCACTGACTTGCATTGTCTCTCCAAGAAACACTGCAAGAAGAGAACGTACACATTATATCATGCCTTTTCATTGCAATAACTTTATGCCACCAATCGAAATAAAAGGGCCTTGTCAAAAACTGTCCTGGTCTTCAAAATTAAATGCAAGTTTAATCCTTCAGGCCTGTTAACAGAAATGCCCCCTGGCCAAATCTGTCCCATGGGTCACTGAGAATGTCACTACAGTAAAGCCTCAGGATGAGTTCAACATTATCAGCATATACACTTCGTTAAAAAGACAGATCTGCAGAAAGCGCTCTTTTTATAGTGCTATACTTAGAAGCCAAGCACTTTGAGTAGTACAAAGATACACTTTTCTAAAGGCTTAAAACCTTCTGTTCAGGATTCCATCTTCAACATACCACAAAATACATAACCCCTGAAATGATCTTTTTTTTCTATTTTATACTGAGGTTACAAAACAATGTGTTAACATGGGTAGCACAACTGGGTAAAAGCACATTTATTCATTTATTTCTGCTGTGGGCAGAAACCTGACTGAACACTTACGGTAAGTGTCTGGCAATAGCTATTAGTACATTGCCAAGGCACAGTAGGTAGATGTTATTGCCTGCACATCTCTACTGAAAACTCAAAATTTCTAGCATCTTAATGGCTAAAAACAGGGGAAAAGGAATCTTGATCTAGTTTTATGATACAGTAGTTTTTGGATCAATATGAAATTTGGTTGACTCGTGCACTACAGGGATTTGTGGGTCATCACCGAATTCCTGTCTTAAGAAGTTCTGCAGTACATGACAGAAATCTCAAGTACTGTTTTTTGCTTCTGATCCATTTACCCTTCTGTCCTGTAACACACCAGGCCTGTGCTGTCAGATGACTTCTGAAATGAATGGCACCAATAACATTTTGGGCCTTATCTTCAGCAACTCTTTTTTCACTATTTTTTGTAATATACCTTTAGGGTAGAAAACACATCTATAGGTTTTTCCTCTCTACAGGGTGTGTTGTCCTGTATGCTTTAGCAGTTCAGTGAGCTGAGCTGATTCAAATGAGCCTTGAAATGTTAAATACAACTTGTAATATCAAAGGTTCTCATATCAAATAATTTTCTTCTTGTGGATCCTAGGGAGATTAAGGACTCGTGCAGGGACTAAAATGTCCACTACTCTCCTCAGATATCTCAGCAATGGCTCTATCATTATCTGTTCATTGAAGGAATGGCTGGAAAATACAGCTGCAGCACTTCTTACTTTATTTGTAAACCAGAGACATAGTATTAGGTCCGTATGGCAATGAGTAGATGCAAAACGTTGAGTAACTGTTTGACAGAAGCCTTCATGTACAACCTCAAGGTGGTGTTTTCTTTGCAGCTGGTGTAGAAATTAATTTTGGGTCAGACAGTAAACTAAATGCAGTATGGCTGCACTTCCATTTTTCCTCCAGTCTATTTCAAAGCCCAGAGAAAGGTGTCTCATTTTTGTTGTTTTTCTACTTTTGCTTCCATATCTTGCAGCAGTGTCTGTTTATAGCTTGCTTACCTTTACTTCTGAGCTGAATTAAGATGAAGCATAGTTTGAATAGTCCCACATACATCCCCCCCCAAGCACTCCCGTATTTTCTGAATTGAAGAATAGGAATTGTCAAGAAATGACCTGCTTCTTTCTCACCCTTTGCTTTGCAGATGCAGAAGAGATACCTGAAGAAGAGTCCTCTTTAAACTTTACATCTTGGATCTGGTCTGTTTATCCGTACAGCCTTTGTATGCTTGCCATCCACTGGACAACCACACCAGTGCTGAGAGGCTGAACTGGATCTACAGTCCTAATTCTGGCACATTCTTACTGACACACTTTTTGTACTATAATTAACTTTCATTCTCATATCATAAAGCAGGAATATGACTTCTATGTATGCACTTCATTATAGTCTTATAGCAAACAAATATTTTGAAAGGTAATTAGTAAGTAACGCAGTGTGAAAAATAGGGAGATTGTGTTTTTCAGGACTGGCATTCTAATTGTAAATGCAGTCACACATGGAATAAAACATTCCTAAAGATGCTATTTGAATAACTCTGGGAACGACAACAAGCGTAAGTGGGTATTACTCTGTATTGCCAACAATTAAAATAATTATATTAGGATATAGAAAATAACCCCACATTTATTTCAGGATCCCTGTTTAAGGAGAAAATATGGATTCTTGATACCACTGTGGAACAACTGTTAACTGCATAATGATAATCACAGTATACAGAAATGAGTAGGGAGAATTTTAATGGAAAACATATTGCCATTTTCCTTGCATTAAAAGTCAAAGACAATTAAAACATAATTTAATTAGAGAATATCTTATCAACTTTAAAAAGTAAAATTGATAGATATGCAGTGTAGGGATAACTTGGCTGCTGCTACTTGTAAAGCAATGGTAAAGCTGACAAATTAGTCACTTGTTTTTCTTATTTGATGATTTCATGTATTTTTATATTTTCTTTCACCACTGAAGGCATTTCAATCAGCTAATGTTTGATTGCTCATTGTTTGGAAATGGAGAATGTTATATAAAATGTATTGTGATCTGATGAGTTGTTGGCATTCAGATTAAGCATCTAGCATGACTATATCCTGCTCTCTCATTACTAAAAACATTTATCCGATAACAGAATTTTTCTTATTATTCTTTCTGTCTGTATTACTGTCCAATAAGACATTTTAGTCTCCAGCTTGAACATCACACGTAGCTGGAAATGGGTCAGTGCAGCTCACACAGCTCCAAGTCAGTCAGCAATCTCCTCATTTGGAAGAATCCATATCACTTACCCAAGGGCTGAATTTGGCCATGCAAGGAATAACCAATCAGAAGTGATGAACACTGACAAAACAGCAAACCTATTTATATTTTTTGAAATCCAGAAAGCTATTTTTTTTTTTAAATCACTCTAACGGTCATTAAACCAGAAATGTGTACTCAATCGTTACTTCAGTAAAAATTTTAAAGTTAGCTTGAGTCCTTAATAAATATTAACAAAATATCTAGGTATCTATTCTTTTCTGTTCATTTTATTTTTTGTAAGTGAAAGAGATGATGACATGTTTTCATCATTTTTTGGCTATTCCTTTAGTTTTGTACTATTTCTCTTCTAACAAGAGAATATCATCAGACAAATGTCTACGTGGATTACAAATTATGGCACTATTTCCCTCAGAATGAGTAGTTCTACAAGGAAATCTTAGGACACTCTCAAATTATTAATTATTAATAATGTAAATGAAACTGGTCTGCAACTCTTGACTACAAACCAGATGCCAGCATTTAATGGTAGGACACCTGAGGACACCTGAACTTTGTTTATAATCCCTCTGTCCTCAGAACTTCTACAGCACTTGGATAGATTGACTGGATAAAGAAAGAGAGAAAAATCTTTTGCTTGACTAAAATAATGTCTTCAAGGATTTCACAGCCCCTCCCCCCCCAAGGTTTCTGGTCCACTTTTACAGATAAAAATCCATTCTTCTTGAGTCTATCAAAATCTTTTCTGACTGCATCAGCTATGGTTTTACTCTGTCAGGAAAATCTGTAAAAAGGCATTTCTATGAAGCCTCATTTTCTATACAGGCTAATTTTTTTCAAAGTGGAGAACTATAACAATAGAATATGATTCATAAGATAATTTCTCTTTGGTGAAAGAAAAGAGATCAGTGTACATGTACACCTTTTTATATTAGAATCAATTTAAGAGGACAGCTTTTCATATTAAATAGGTTATGAATAACAATGGTCTCATTTAAAAGCAAGAAAACATATAGAATTATGTTTAAATATTGAAACAGTCTGAGGAGGGGGAAATAATTTAAAGTAACTCAGTAGGTTTCTGACTTTGCTGTGATATGTTTAATTTAAAAAAAAAAGCGCTAAGGAATATCAATTAGTTGAGTTTCTCAGATTGTTGGAGACAACTGCCCTCAGGGATATCAGTTTATATATATATTTATATGCTCTTCAATTATATACCAAAAGAGAATGAATGTTAAACCTTGCATCCTGGATGGTGTGTATAACATCAAGAAAGAAATCTGTATGAAAATGACATCACCATATAGTAAGATTATCATAAATAACAAGTAATATTAATACATTGAGATATGGTCCAGAGATTTAAATTCTTTTTTATTGAATTGTTTGTTTGTATGTGGCAAAGACTGGGTTGTAAGGAGGGAAGGGAAGGAGAGGGGACAGACAGGACCGATGCTGCTCTGCAACTCATAGTAATGCAGGTTTTTCGGTGTGAAGTTGGTTGAAAAAGATTATTTCATTTGAAAAGTCACACAAAAAGCTGTTAAAAGACCAGACATTACTAGAGAATCATAAGCACACTGTTATAAAAGTGTATTAACTAATAACTAGCCTGATCTAGTAGAAGCTGTCCCTGCTCACTGCAGGGGGGTTGGACTACATGACCTTTAAAGGTCCTTTCCAACCCAAACTATTCGATGATTCCGTGAATCGATGAACTAATACCAAAGACTAATTTATAAGTTTATGAACAAAACCACTGAGAAAGCCTCTAGGTACATCCAAAAGAGCTGTTTCATGAAAAACAGTGCCGTTATTAGGTCAAAAGCTTAAAGAGATAAATCAGCAATTTGTTATTTCACAAATTAAAAGTAATTGGCAAGTGGTAGTTACACAGCCTAATAAAATATCTCTCATTTTTGCTGCTAATTATAAAACCTCTGTACTTCAGATACTTTGTACTGTGAATTTATTAAAAATATCTGAAAGCACTAGGTTTGCCAAAAAGGTATGATCACCTTCAAATAAGTAACAAAACCTTGGAAGTAATGACAGGCATGAGAAGTGTTCAGGAACTCAGCTCCCCTCCAAGTAATTTTACAAGATGCTTAAACCTTATACGCTGATCTATGAAGACAAACCCTTCCACAGTCTGTGTGTGAAGTTAGCATAATTTTCCTTATTGCTGTTGAAAATATCATACAACTGTTGAATGAGGATATAAAGAACTTAGCAAAAGTGTGAGTTCATGGACTTCATTTCATGTGTATTTCATACAGTTGGGTCCGGGTACTATCAGAATGCATTCAGAAACAGCCTGCACACACGTATGCACACCACTGGACTTGAACTTAAGTATCTACAGGAACATAAGCTATACTCCAAGGAACAGAATAAGGCTCCTAGTTCACATTATCTAACTGTATTTTTGATTCTTCATTACCTTTACAGGTAATGTAAAAAGCTCTTCGAGCTTTAAGATACCCAGCAAGACAAAAGCCTCTTCTCTTCAGTTACAAGGAGAACTACAAGAGAAATATCTGATCTTTGCTTGATTTTTTTTTTTTTTTTTTTGCTGTTTTGAGGGAGTTTTTTTGTTTATATGTTTGGGGTTTTGGTTATTTGTTTTTTACAGGGAAGATAAGGAATACCTTAAGGAACATATTACAGGAATCAAATTTACAGAAATACTTTAAAGTAGTTCCATATATTGATGATCCAAAATAATTTTTGTTTAGCCTAAAAATTCCCCTGGGAAAAACCTGAGGAATAATATAAGACGTAAAGTAAAGCGACGTCTTTAAATATCTATTACAAAAGGGGTTGACTACAAACAGACAGTAAATTCTGGGAATGCAAATCTCTAACAGCCCAGAGGAGATGGGAGATTTAAATACAATACCATTATTTCAGTGTGCGAATTTACAGCTGGGAGGCTGAAGAATGCTGGCAATGTCCACTTTGGGAGCAACAGCCAGACAGTTCAAATATATGTTTTCCCAAATCTCCCTTTCCTGTTTAAAAATCTCCCTCTAATCATCTGTGCTACAGGAACGCATCAGATGTTGTTACGAATTATATAGGATTAAAAAAGCATGAGAGGAAGGGTTTGGATAGTGTTAGAAAGCATTTTTAGTATATAATGTTTATTTGTAAAATGGCAGAAACATTGTATTTTTACTAACATAACCAGTTTCTTAAAAAATTGTTAAAACTTCCCAAGAGAAAAACTATAAATAAGAAAATAGAGCAGGTAGTAGTATCTTTTTGATACATATTTCACTCAAAAGAATCCCAAAGCCCAACACAAACACTACTGGTCATGCAAACCTGTAGACTCTAGGATAATCACTGCCATCTAAAGGAACTTGGCACCATGTTCTCAGTGACAGGTTTTGAATATAGTAAAAGAAATCTTCACAAGTTCTTTTAGGTGATGGTAGACCTGACAAAAATGGTAATGGATTTTTGGCCAAGAAACTCAATATAAAGGCAAATATAGAAGAGATGTGTTAGTCAAACATAAGTTATTGGACTCAGTACAGAGTAAATGGATGACATTATATGATATGCTATAGAGAAGGTCAGGCTACACAATCTAATGATCCCGTTTGTCCTTAAAGCCTGTGATTCTGGGAAACTCTACTCCTGCTGGAAGTTTGCAATTCATGTACTACTACTGATTTATTTATAAGACACCATACACGACAATACCTGTGCTTGATTTTTCATTATATTTGTCCATTAATTATGTCAGCAAAAATGTGTTTAAGTAGAATTATGACTTGCATGTTTTTAATTTCATGGTGAGACCAAGGCCCAAGGAGCAGAACAGGCATATTATTTTCCTATAAGGGGAAGTATAAAGTGATGGGGCTTTTTTGTTCAGTTTCCCACCATTGTTATTACCAGTGCAGTTTCTCTGTAGTAACAAAGAGAGCTGGAACAGAAAAGTCCCAGGTGCTGTCACTGTAACATCCAAAAAATTTTTTTTCCAGAGACTTGCACCAAATACTGGCACTTCTGTACGTGTTAACATTCACATCATAGCTCTCATAGAGATGGATTGGTGGTATCACTGGGAATTTTGGTAAGAAAAAGTACATTAATATGTTGACTAATAATGATTTACAGATTATCTGCATGCAAATCAAACAATTTTTTACAAAGAATTCAAGTAGCGTAATACAGTGTGACCACAATTCAGAGCTCACACATTTCTGATTCTGACTCCTGACTCTGTAAGATGGACATTTCTTTTGTACTTCATAAAGTGATGCAGCTGGCTTTTTGTTTTCAAGCATCATTAAGAAAATAAGAGTAGTAGTAGTAAATTACTATATAAATATCACAGAACACTAACCATAAAGTATTATAGCCTAGTAGAGCCTAGTGTTCTATGTTTGTGCATTTCATTTTATATGTACATATATAAAACTAGTGGCTAAAGATATCTGTGTGTCACTTAAACTTTTAATATCAAATCTTAATTTTGGATAAGAACACCATGCAATTAAAATCCATCAGAGTATATAGTAGAGAAAATCTTGCATTTATATTATGTATATCCTTCTGCTCTTACAAATATTTTGGGTGTTGAGTTTTAACAGCTTTTCCTTATTATAAAATTTTCAAAATAAAATCCTGAAAGCTACCTGAAGCTGTTCACCATTATACTATTGCTATTTGTATGACATTTCCCACTTTTTTACTATACTTAATCCCAGTATAATGATACTTGGAGAAAAAAACCCCTTCAGATATATACCAGAAAACATATAATCTACTTACTAAAATAAAATGAGGAAAACTGTTTTAACTTTCTAAATATTTTTTAATCTCCCATAACAAATTTCCATGGTATTAATATCATTATTTGAGCCATAAATATTATTTAAGCAATCTGTCCAATAACTCTTCTTTCTTCCTATTTGCAAACTTCCCATAAAGTAGATTGTGGTTAAAAGGAAGTGTTTGCTATACGTACATTACTTCTGCTGTATCAGTTTATAGTTTGTTATTCTTAAAATGGTGCTTGCTTTGCTTAGTCCTTGCCTATTTGCTATTCATTATTTAAAGCATATAACAAATTGGAGTCATGTGATAATGTCAGAGCTGGCTGACATGATAAGTAAAGCTATATAAATGGCCACTAAAGCATGAATTGCAAATAACTATCTAACATAAATACACAGCTAGTGTATGAATATAGGTTACATTTGTGTCAAATTACACCAAAAGACTCATACACACAGTGAAATCCAATAAAACTGGGAATTTTTAAATGTTTACCAATATGTTACCCCAACAAAAGGCACTATTTTAAAATAAGTTATTTTCTGTTGGTGTATTCTGAGTAATGCCATGTTACAGTAAAACAATTCATTTTTCAAATATTCCAACCTTTAGGATATGGACTGAGCAGTGTTTCCCAAATGACTGGTCAATAGTCTGTTGTCCTGTTTAGTTGGCATTTCTAAAGGATTGCTCAGGTCTTTTATTCATATGTCAAATGCTGCAATTGGTAACCATTTGACTAGGTAAACTCCTACAGAATAAAAAACCATACAGATTAAGCATTTACATGTTTAGTTTCATAATTTCATACCTCTTTATAATTATACTGGCAATGAAAACAGGTAAGGAAAGGCTTGTTACTGAAATAGTATTTTCAATTAGACCAGCAAACATTCTTTGAAAAAGTTGACAAGCCTGTGGCCATACAAGTTTTTTTTCAGATCCTGAACCACCAAAAGCTAACCATGCTAGCTGGCCTAATAAAAGATAGTATCCCTTCTTCCACACCATGACACTCTATAGCTCGCTGAGTATGTTTGCCACATATTTCCAAAGGAACTTATGAACAGATCTTCCTTAAAAACATTTTAGAAATACAGACCTGAGTACACATGTGTGATAAACCTGCAGTCATGTTGGAGATGGTGTAAAATGAAAACTGACCAACCCAAACTGTAACTGTAGTGAGGAGGAAACTACTTTGTGAATTCTTAGCGGAGAGGGGCTGCAGGCAGGAAGGAGTGACTGTCCATTCACAGCTTCCTAGAGCTTCCAGCATTCCTCTTGCTAGCAAAAGCAAGACTGTTGAAATGATCTGAGCTAAAATGCAGTCACACACTAAAGTATGTGCAAGTGCTTCTTCAAAGTGTCTTTACATTTTTTTTTCAAGGAGAGGTTATGCCGGTGCATAACACAGACCTATGTATCTTGTCACTTTTTCACCTGAAAAGAAAATCATAAGAGGATAACGCTACTGAACTTCATTATGGGATAATTTATTTTCACTTCTGAAATCTTACCAGATACTTCTGCTTCTCAGAGATAATTTGTCTAGGTAAATGAAAGGATAGGAAATAGTGCTGAACAGCACACCAACTGCAGGAGTAAAGTAAGATGAAGTATTGAAATCATAATGAATCAGATACAGTATGTAGACCCTCTCTGCTCTCTCATGTACATGTGAACAGTTCAAGGATACTCACAAAATGCCACTGAGTTCCACCCTTGCAGCATCTCTGCTATAGGTTTCTAAAGGGGCTAGCAAGGATCTTGGTCTGGGTTTGGATTACTACTTTGTTCCATCACTTTTAGCTGTGGCTATATACTCAGTAGTTTGAACATCTGAAAGCACTGGAGAGTAACTAGAGGGAAAGGCATAAATGAAAAGAAGTCTGACACCCCGAGGCATTCTTCTCCAATGGACTCCTAGCATACATTGACCCTTGGTGGTTTCTGTATGCTATTTCTTGTTGAAGTCTAGCGCCAGGAGGGTTTTCATTCCACATCTTTCTGGGAGTGTTATTCCAGAGGCAGTAGATACTTCACTGAATCTCATATTAATAAGGTATGATGTTAAATAAAGCATCAAAAATCCTAATCAAAGTTATGAGTATCAACAAGAAGCGAGGAAGTAGCTAATAGGAGATTAGCTGCTGAACAGAAGTTTTCTATGATTAATTATATTATAGTGCAGTAATTTAGTTTCTCTCAATCTGTAACTTCAAATATCTATACTAATTAGTTGCTAACCTACAACATAATAAATGAGATAATGAAATAAAGATGTTTGCAATATCCCTTTCTATTACATGTACATTTTGCAGCACGTTAACAGACAAGATAAATTCTGATTTTTAAAAGGATATATTAGCATATCATTATGTACATGAATGCCAAATAATAAATTACTCACAAAAATAATGTTAAACTACTAAATCAACAGGAATTTGGAAATAACACAAAATACTGTATATTAGAGGAAGGCTGGCATGGGTTAAGGTTATAGCAAATGCAGAGACATCACACCTTTCTCCATCACATTTTCACCTGCTCATGTGGTGCACACTTCTGCTTCGATAGAAAATTCCTTTGGGTCTTCTTGGTGTAAAGCTGTTGGTGCTTGCAGGAAAATTTGCAGAGCAAGTGGTGAATAGAGAATATTTTTATTTGGCTGTTAAGCCAGAGAAATGTCTACTGCATTTTTTCACAGTTCCTGAAAGGGACCATCACTTTTCTGTTAGCTTTGTTCAATTTAGGAACAAGTCATACAAGCTTTTTTCCTTTTATAAATTTGTTTGGAAAAAAAAAAAATCTTTTTCTTAATTTGTTTCAGAAAACTGCAGTTCTTAGATACCAGATTTATACAAAAGAAATTTGCAGTATTCCTCATTTAAGCTGAAGAAACTCTTAAGGAGTGTTGCACAGACCAAGGCAGGATTATTTATTTTCCTGAAAGCAGTGATGACAGTCAAAGCACGAGCAGCGTAGCTTGTTTTATATATCAACCTTGCATGTTT
This sequence comes from Antrostomus carolinensis, assembly GCF_000700745.2. NCBI lineage: Eukaryota > Metazoa > Chordata > Aves > Caprimulgiformes > Caprimulgidae > Antrostomus > Antrostomus carolinensis. Next base: position 55,424 of record NW_010310176.1, on the reverse strand, counting down.
GCCTGTCAGCTTTGCAGTTTGTCATCCTCAGCTTAGTCTCCAAATGGCATGAACTTTGAGGACAGCATGCTGAAATGAAAGACTTGCTGCCTCCTATACAGAAGAAACAAGGCCACCAAGGAATAGAAGAATATCTGTTTATTCCATTTTATGCAGCCTAAAGTGTGGAAAAATATTCCATTATTAGTAGAAACATAATACAATTCTGTTAATGGTAGTATAATTTGTTGTTACTATTTGGAGTGAATCTGCGAGGAATCTAGCTGGTATAACAGGTGAAATCATAAAAGAAAACACTAAATGCAAAATCTGATATACAAAAGCAGTGAATGAGTTGGAGCAGCTGCAATAGCTGATGATAAATACTTATCAGAACTGTTCAGCGAGTGTTTGCCAGCTGGAGTGCAGTTGTTCTGAGGGGGAGGCGAGATATCCCTCCTCTCTGTGCGGAGAAACAGCGCAGCTAAGTGAGCATGAATGCACAAAATGGTGCGGCATTTCATTACAGAACTGATTCTCAGAGACAGAAACATGTCAGACCACTCCATGGCAGTGTGCCACAGTCGTCACTGGCCAGTCTGGAGCACACCAACAAAGTTTAGTCTTCTATCACTGCAATTTTTTTGTAAACGTTATCATTGTTGGGGTTTTTTTAACCCTGTTAGGAGTGTCAGTTACAGATGTGTGGTCAGTATGCTATCTGGCTATAACTGGCAGGATTTTCTCCTAGTTCTGTCAGAGAACTGAAGGCTGAGAATTGTATGTGTCCTGAGCATATATGACAAGAAACTTCCCATTACATCACATTTAGAATTTACCTTGTCAAGTTAGCATGGAGAACATTAGTTTACAAGGTGATCAAAATCAGTATCCTATGAATTAGAAAAGGAGATCCAAACTTCCATTACTATTTAAGCACAAGAGGGCTTTTTCATTAATTACAACTGGCATACACTGAGTTGTTTATTAGACTGAAGGCATAGAGCATAATGGTTATTTTGTTATAATCAGTTTGAATATGCTAAAAACACAGCATGCAACTAAGTTCACACAGACTTGCTGTTACACTTGTCAAACAGCACTAATCAAACTGTTTTATTTCAGGTTTGATCTAAAGCCCATGAGAGTCTGGCTATTGCATTCAGTGGGCATGGAGTTCAACCCATGATGAAACTGAGCACTTTATTCTTGCATAATTCAATTACTTATGTCACTTGCTGAATATATTACTTCTTAGATAATTATTTACATGTAACCGCCAGTAGGTAGAACATCCAAAAACCTCAGACCAGTTATTTTTGTTGTTTCCCTTTTCAGCTCTTTCTAATCCTATTTAATACTGCCTCCTCCTTCTCTTATCACTAGTATCAGCAAAAATTAGTATTTTTCCTGTAAGAAGAAATATTTATGATATCATTGTTAAAGGCTTTCACATGCTTTTAGTTACAATACACCACATCTCTCATGTTCATTTTAGAAAATGATATTTTAGCAACTGCTATTTTATCAAATTAACTGCTGCAGTGTGGCGATATGATTTGCAGGTACTCAATATAGTCATGCATGTCCAGGTAAAGGCAGCATCAGCTTTTTTCATTGCTTTTGTCTATGCCTGGTGAATTTGACCATCATGATATACAATCACACAGAATCACAGAACAGCTGAGGTTGGCAGGGACCTCTGGAGGTCGTCTTTTTCAACTCCCCTGCTCAAGCAAGGCCAGCTAGACCTGTTTGCCCAGGACCATGCCCAGACAGCTTTTGAGTATCTCCAAGGACGGAGACTTTACAACCCCCCTGAGCAACCTGCTCCAGTACTCAGTCACCCTCACAGTAAATAATTTCCTGATGTTCTGACATCGCCTCATGCATTTCAGTTTGTGGCCATGGCCTCTGGTCCTGTCACTGGACACCATTGAAAAGAGCCTGGCTCCATCTTCTTTACACCCTCTCTTCAGGTATTCGTACACACTGGTGAGGTCCCTGCCAAGCATTCTCTTCTCTACTCTGAATAGGCTGAACAGTCCCAGCTCTCTCAGCCTTTCCTCATATGTGAGATGCCCCAGTCCCTTCATCATCTTAGTGGCCCTTTGCTGGACTCTCTCCATTAGCTCCAGATACTCTTTTGTACTGGGAAGCCCAGAACTGGACACAGTGCCCCAGATACTGCAAGAATCAAGTCTGGGAAACATTTATTCACAATAATTTATAAACTAAAGCATAATGTAAAATAATTATGAGAACTTCTAGTTTAAAAAAATTAAGAAAAATAGTCAGAAGTTTCTACACACAAACATCACTAAATGAAGAGAATGAGATTTCAGATTCATAACTGAGTATATGAATACCGAAAACTTTTTGCACTCTCCAAATAATAGAATAGTAAGCATGTCTGCTGTGGAGAGGATGAAACATGGCAAATTATCCATTAATAAGTACCTATTTTCCTTGACAAATGCCTAATTATTCAGCAGAGTAATTTAATGTTCTGTATTAAGCTAAGAGGCATATGGATTAAAATACCCACATCAATGGGCTCTGTTCAGTATTCCCTACTCACTCCCATCAAAACATTCACAAACTTCAGTGAAGAATTTTCTGAGAAGATCAGCTAATAATGTATTGTCCCCTGCAAATGAGCCTTTAAATCTCTAAAGTTGATTTCTGTCTACCAAACAAAAAACCTGTCTTTCTCTCCTTCTTCTGTTAAGAATCCTCTCTGCCCAGGTACTGTATCTCTATATATATGCCAAGATGTAACTCCAGCTATAAAATCTAAAGAATGAAAATATCACAGTTTAAAGCAAAGCGAAAATTTAGTCTTTATTAAGAGGCTCAAATAAAGCCAAAGAGAATTGCTTATATTTCAGGTGAAATAGAAGACTGAAATTTGGAAGCCTGTGGAAACACTTGAAAAACAATTAGTCACAGCCACAAAACAACTAGTAAAAAAATGTTTCCAGGCTACCAAGCAGCAAGCCAGTAAGGGAGACAGTGGATCTGCTGGACCAACAGGAAATGAAAGGAAGCACTATGTAGAAAAGTGGCAGAGTAGCTAAATGACAAGTCTGTAGAGGTCTGCCCCCAAAAATATTTGGAAAAAAAAAAAAAAAAGCTACCTAGAGAGCTAATGGTCCCAACCTTTTGCTTGACACCAACAGTATGAATCAGGATGAAATCAACTAAAGGAAAGGGACTATGGAACCAGGGTTAATAACAAATTATTTTAGAGTATTATTTTCATGAAATTAAAGATTAGGAAGATATAGCTGTACTAGAAGATATTGAACTCATTAACGTGAAATCGGTAATTGCAGTAGGTTACACGTTAGCAGTACTGAATAATAGTGTACTTAAAAAGTGAGCAGCTGAACTTCTCACAAGGTATGCTATTTATTATTTTAAAAATGGAAGAAATGATGAGGGAAAAATACAGCTGTCTTTAAAGGTAAGACAAGCAAAGCCTGCATCAATAACAGATAACTGACTAACATAGCAACTGAAGGACAGCATATTCATCAAACACCAAAAGAAGTATGGTATCATAGGGTCAAACATCTTTAATCTCCAATTTACTGTATGAAAAGAAGAAGCATTCAGTTGGAACATGCAGAGATCGTATTCCACATACTCTCGCACATTAAATGTCAGTGGAATTAGCTATGAATCTGACCTAGAAAAAACCAGTATGTGCTTAAAATGACAGAATACCTACATTTACATCCTAATCCTTTTTTTTTTTTTCCTCACCTAATGTCAAGTTCTGCTTAAGTACTGTAGATACTGGATCTTAATGACTATATGATTTTGACCACAACTGAGATTATTAGGTGATGCCACCCCTAGAGTGGGACAAGGAGAAGGAAGGGCTCTTTAGAGCCACGCTTTTCTCTTAAGCCTCTTTCTGGTTTTAGCCAGTATTTTGTGTGCGTCTATATCAATGTTCTTATGTGTTTATACCTCTCAAAACAATGCAGCAACAACACCTTTCAGTTACTCAGTTTCTTTCATCCAGGAATCTAAGAACATTTCACATGCTTTAATTGAGTCTCACATCTAGAAGCGTGTGCAATAGTGCTTTCTGCCGTAAGGTCAGATTCAGTGAAGTACTTGCACGCCTCATTTTTAAGGATTTCACTGAACAGGAGTGTAGAAGTTACACTCGGGCCAGGTACGGGCATGAACATGTTTAGCATGATCCTCAATGTGCTTTTGGCCTAAGTCAGCTAGCACTCTCCCAGACAACTCCAACACGCAGTTGAGGTGGTAGCATTGGCTAAAGAGCACTCCCATCCAGCCTGTTTCGATATAAGAAAATCTAGGTGCATGCATGAGAATGATATCAGGCCAGATTCTGCCCCATTTTCTTTACTATACAGAACCCTATCCTCATGTAATGCCACTTAACATAAATGCAACACCAGTGCAGAGACATGAAAGCTGAAAGGAAGGGCTTCCTGCACTATAGTCCATGCTACTTCTTGTGCTCTTTCTCACTGGCTCAAATTCCCCCTGCATCATAGCACAACTTCAACTGGAGTGTGAGAAAAATGTGGGAGGGAAATCCTCCATCCCAAAAAGACCATCAACCCAGGCCCTCCATTTCCTGGAAGAGTGCCCTCTTAGATAGCAGATAAAGCAATGGTATTGTTGCAGTCGTCATAATAAAGGGTACAAGCAAAGTCTGAAGGAAAAGTTGTTCTCTTCCTAAGGCTAACTGATCCAGTGAGACAAAAAACTCACCTTTTTTTTTCAGGTCTGGTGGTTTCTTGGTAGGCAGGACAAGCATTTGTACTACTACTGCTGCCTTCCAGTAGGCCATGAATAAATACGTAAGGCTTTCAGAGTACCTGTCAAGGACAGGGCTAGGAAGCAGGACAGATCAACCCCAAATCATCATTCCTTTCTCCCTTCCAAATGATTATACATCATGATCTCTAATCACCTCCAGGCCAGTGATGAGCATGCATTAAGCCCACTTATGCAGACTGTATTAAGTATGATTACACATTACACTGCAAGGTTATATGAAATATATGGAACAATGTATGGCAAGAATACATCAAGGCTCAAGCATTCTTTTGACAGTTACAAGGATTTATTTACTTTTTAAATTTTTGAGGTAAGGGTAATTTAAATATAATTGCTTAACATCAGGGCATGCTATCCTAACAAAAGTGGTGGTCTCAACCCTAGGGAAATGTAGTGCTCTCAAAGACATTCTCTCCAGCCTATCTAAAGGGTAACACAATACACTTCTATTTATCTAAAACTAGTCAGTCTGGGAGCTGGGAAAATTAGTCTGCAAGGAGAGAGAGTCTCCCATTGCTCAGTGTTGCCCAGCAAAACTCTGTACCCGGCAGCAGGACTCTCAGGAATACACCCAGACTCAGGCTCTGGGCAGCTTCGCACTCAGTCACCGCTACCTTTTGTGTGAAGTTTGCTCTTGTCACTCAGTCCGGAGTGATCCAGACGTGCCAAACCAGCACACCAGAAAAGAGCATGGGTTTTCACAAAAGCATTTTTCAATTTATATTCCTGTAATTCTTTTAAGTTTATTACTGGATTTAGGTCTTAGGTTCTATTTTTTGTCATGAACAATAACTTATTTCTTAACCAGTTTCTCTTGCAGCCAATAACTATTGTCTCTTTTGTAAACTGCAGTCCCCCTTGTTGCCAGTAATATGTGTTTTGGGGGAATGATTTAAATGACAAAATGCTTACTTGGAACAACAAAAGAAATGATACAATATAAGCTAAGTTTTAATAACTGAAAAGATCTTTAATTAAAATTGCTTTCCATTCAGGGCTAGAGTTTCATTTAGCCAGCTGCCCTATGGAAGTTACTACCTAGAGTTTTCATTTTCCCAGTGCACAGCTGCAGAATACATTTTATTCTGGTGAATGAGGGGCTGTACAACAGCAAGGACAAAGCTCACTTAAACTAACAATGGAACCATGGCAAAAGTCATAACCTTCTGCTGTCTTAGGGGAAGCACACTTTCTGAATATAATCTCTCTGATTATGCCTAGTATGCAAAATGCAGTTTTATATCTGCAGCTTAAATAGATTTCAGTATTACCACTGAATACTAATCACTGATGCAAAAAATGTACAGCTCCCTCAAGGCATTTCAAAAATCTTGATTATTTAATCAGTGCTCTTGATTTATAAGGAGAGCTAGTTGATGACTACCAAAATGTGACACATTGGACACTATCCAGATGGAATGCCAGTTTCCATTTGAGGTTAAAGAGGTATAACTCTACAAGAGAGGTTTTCCAGTATCCTGGACTAGAGCTAGAGTTATATCAGATGATAAATAAAACCTGGCAGTTTGGCTTGCACATAATATTAAAACAAAAACTTCACTGAGCTGTCAGTTGTAAAATGAAGTAATCAACTTTCTTTCTGATTATTCTCTGTTTCCACTATGGACTTTTTATTTATTTAATGTCTTCCATCATAATGTCCTCTTATCTTTTTAAATAGCACTATTTTACTTTTTAACAAATATATAAGTGGTGAGTGCTGCCTTTTCATAAGCACTAATTTGCCAACCAGCTGGATGCAAAATTTGAAGACTTCAGTTTCTTTCCCCCATAAGTACAGAGGTAGATATATATATGTATATGAATATAATTTTGTATCTACATCTGTATATATGAACATATGCTTAGGTATATACGAAAATAGTTTTACTTCCCACTTTAAAATGCAATGGAATTGTCAAAAATTGTTTAAGACATATACATAAGTTACATTCATTTCTGAACAGGTTTTACTACCTAAGTTGCTTGGGCTTTGACAGTCTCATTGCCGTCTTTAATTGTCAGCAACGATGTCGTGTTAAAGAAGGTTCCTGAATAAAATTTCCAACTGTTTTTCTATTAAGACTTTAAGGAGCAGAACAACTTCAAACTGAGATAGCAAAGAATTAAATTCTTATTTAGACACCTAATTCTAGGCCAGACCCCTAGAAGTCAGCAATCTGATCACTTTAGTACATGCCTAGATGGATATTGAGGCCTAACATTTCAAACTAACTTTGAAGGTATGGTCCTTACTAGAAGGAGTGACTGGCACTTAATATTCAAAGTAAAGTTATAACTACAGAGAATTATTTTACCCAACCAGCCCTTTGTCCACGTTCATGCTGCAAGGGGGTGGCACAAGCGGAGCACCTGAGGCACCCAGCACCGGTGGCGGTCTCCCTAGCCAGGCGGCAGTGCGGGCTGTGCCAGCACAGCTGGGCTCCTTGCTGCACGCTGGGGAGCCAGCCTGTGCTCTGCACCAGCCCCTGCTGCTGTGTCTTCACTGTTATTTATATCTGAGCTATCAGTAATAAAGCTGATATATCAATGCAGATAACCACAGCTCCATGGCAAGTGGTCAGCCCATCATTTCAGCAGAACTGAACACGTACCAACCTATAAGGATAACCCCTGCGAACACACCAGCAATTTGAAGGTTAAGAGGTACCCTAGAAGGCTGACTTTAAGGTTAAAAGCATCCTCACAGCCCAATGCAAGCCTTCTAAAACTGAAATCACTAAAATTATAGTCAAAATATGGGATTTGGTGGAAAGTTTAATTCTGAAAAAGCATTAGTATAAAAAGCCATCATACTGACACGCTGTAAAGTTACATCTACACCAAGTTACAATGACTTGGCATTAACCATCTTGTGCAGTGGGGAAGAAGCTTTCCTGGGAGTCGATGGTCACATGAGGGTCCCGTTAGCATGGAAATGGAAACGGACCCTCTCCACGGGAGCAGAGGCACACGCAAGAATTCCCCTTGCACTGCTGGGCTGAGGAGCAGGCGTGAGGCTCCCGGCTGTTCCCACCTCGGGTTTGAGAAAGCGCAGCACAGCTGCCAGCAGCACCGTTGTGCAGGCTGATGTCTACACGGCATCTGGCCTTGTGTAAGTCAGTGGTGATACGACCTGTGTAGTCCCTGTGCTCTCACCTCTCTGCTAAAGACCCTTTCATATAATGTCTTCCCGTACCGCTGCAGCCAGCGATCCAACTTGCGCTGCAGCCTGCGGGACTTGGCTCAGGCTCTCAGGGTGCATCATGGCAGTGTAGCAGAGATGCTAAGCTAAACTTTAAACTAGTTTTCTTGGGTATGAGCAGCTGCACCAGCTGGAGCTACATGAAGAGCAGCATGTGCTGATTTACTACACGCAGCAGCCTTGCTGGTTGCAGTGTAGCTGTGTGCTTTCAAACCGACTCCTTTGTTGTGTTCTTTCTTCAGTACCTGTGTGACTAATACTCATAAAACATTGTTTTTGTTCCTTGTTTTAAAAAGCTTTCTAGAAATTTCACTCATCTATATTGTAATGGCACAACCAAGGAAAGGGAGAGAAGCACGTAGGGTGAGCAGATCCCCCAGGTGCCTTTCCCCACCACACCCTGCCATTGCAAACGGAGCTGCAATGGGCGGCTCTGGCCACATCAGCTGTGCCTAGGCAGGCAGCACCCCCTATGCCAAACTGCTCCCAAAGCTGTAACAAGGGACAACGTCACCTCCGCAGAGGCCTCCTATCTAAGTTTTGGCAAAATTGCAGATTTGTATTCTGTTACAAAGCCAAAACATTTTAATAACTGCAAAAGTTCACTTATAAAATCTGTGATGTTTGGGCTTGGGCTGTTTATAATTACGTCCCTGTGTCTTTCTCTGTACATGTAGATTTGTATCATCTGAAGCTTTTGAAAGAGTATCTTACTTGACTGCATTTGTGCATAAGGCAATCATGGGGCAGTTCAAATAGCTGCATTATTTCAATTTTCTGTCAGGAAGCCAAAAAGCTGCTTGAAACACATGGCTATTTCCCTGTCATCATCTAGCTCCTCAGCTGATCTCCTCGTCATTTCAACTTCACTCTCTGTAACAGTTTTCCCCGAGTAGGGAAGCTTTGGCACCTTCTCCTTTAAGAGAACAGAGCTACAAACTGCTAAGTGAGGATGTTTTCATCATATATGAGAATGTCTTAATGAAAACTGCACTGCTGGATAACACACTGGGTGACCGCCTCAGGCATCGGGCACTGCAAGTAACAATGTCATAGATAGCACAGGTACCACAGGCCTTCTGCCATGAGTACAGCAGGACAAAAATACCTTGTAGGGATTATGTCCCCACATTTCAGTCTTGCACGGCAGCAGCCACATGGCAGGAAAAACACTGGAGCAAGAACTTGCCTATGCAGGAGACGAGGGATCTCTCCTCGGCACAGCAGAGACTGCACTACAGGGGAGACTGCAGGGGAAATCACAGCCTTGAGAGACAGGAACTTCTGTTTACACACAGCAAATGACACCATTGCTCACCTCGTCTTATCCTTCCCCAAGTCCCACCTACCCTCACTACAGTTAACCATGTCACAGAGATCAAAAAGCCACATGATTTCATAAAAGGCTCCATAGTTTTTGAACCTAGAAAAGTGAGTCAAGAATACTCTTCTGCTACCATGCCATTCTGTTTCTGCTGTTTAAACTGGGGTAAAATTTCAGTTCTCCTTCACCAGACCTAGCTAAGCAAAGTTAAAGCCAGTTCTCCAGATGCATCTGAACAATGAAGGACTTCCTGAATGGAAAGACACCCTGTTACACCTCTGGTATAAAGCCACTGGGACATTGACCCCTGTCAACTTCTACACACATGTTGTGCAATCATATATTTCATCTTAGCTATGGTCCTAATTCTTCTGCTTCCCACTTTGTTCCTATATATGCAAGTCTCCATCTTCTTGGACTATTTTCTTTTTTAATAGAAAAACCCCAAAATAGTCTTGATAAAGCATCTCATAAGAATCACCTTGTGGATGGGGCTTGTGGTTAACAGAACATTGCACAATAAGGACAAGAAAATAACCTGAATCATTTCATGTACCTGACACTAGCAGAAGGATATAGACACATTAGGTAAGGACAGAGAACTAACATATTTCAGAAAAATGTTTGGACTACTCCTTTTAATGTAAGTGTACATTAAATCTGAAAAGGTCATTATTCTTAACTGCTGTTAAACCAATGACTATGCAAAAATCTGTCTATATTCAAATAAGAACTTTTCTATTTCTTTGTTGCAACCCTATATTGCTGTACCAGAAACATAACAGACGCAGTGAACTTTTTTTTCCCCCCTAGCTGATGGTACAACTACAGGAGGAAAGATCATACAGACTTTCCATTCTTCAGCGAGGCTGGGTTTAAATAAACATTCCTCAGCATTTCTGACTCTGAACAAAGGATTTGTTACAGAGTAGAAGGCAGTATCCTAATATTGCCTCACAAAATTCTGCTTCACAAAAATTATCAACATTGACATCAATACAGATAAAAGCTGTACTCAAAACGTTACAGAATTATTAGTGAAAACAATAGAAAATTCCTGTTTCCAACAGTTATGTTGATTCCAATCTATCCCCTACACATGTGGGGTATGCTATTTGAATACCTGTAGTAGGAAAACAAACTACTCCTTTCCAGAATTTGTATATGCACCATCTATCATTTTTAAAAAGTAGCAATACATTGACTTTATTCAGTGGGAAACCTGCAATATTGTAGGACTACAAATGGGCAGTAACACTTAATCACTGGAAAATTTGAGTGTTTCCAAAAATATACTGAGATACATGTATTAAATGTAGGGAGAGATAAACTATCTACTTCCAGACAGATTATTCTGATTTGTAAGGACAGAGAACTGACCGACTTTATTCCTTCAATTTACACACACCTTTGTCAGAACCAGTAACCCAGTTCAAATGTAACAAGTTTCATAATTCTTAATTATGTGGTCTCTAACCTGTCATGCTGATTGAATTAATATGATCTTATATATTTGGGCATCAAAACTCCTTTATTTTTCTTAATTAGAAACATAAATTCAGTGCAACTTGCCTAGAAAATAAACTCATATACATTACCTCTGAGCAATGAGAAATAGTACTGATTGAACAAGGCTGTTTAAATCTCTGTGGTTGGCAGTGTTCATCAGTGAATTTGTTTACAAAGTGGAAAGAATGAGATGCTGTCAAAGAATGAAAAATAAAAGCTAGATTTTTTCGGAAGGAGACATCCGTCTTTTTCTATTTGTAAATGCTGACGAGCAGGGTTTAAGGAGGGCTAATGTCATCCATTCATCTTAATTAAAGAGTTAATTGCTTGTGTATCCTAATTTGGTTAGCTGATCTTAGTAGCATGAAAAGCGTTTGCTTCTCTGTATTTTATTGACCACTATAATGACATCATCAGTAAGACTCAGGATTTATTCATGCCTCAGCCTAAACTCATAACTTTAATAGCCTCCTACATGATAAAACTTTCAAGAGGGAAGGACTTCTTTAGCATGGTACAGAACACTGAGAGGTCTATTCAGACCCTGTTCAGAAACTGTTAAAACGTCTTAGTTCAGCTGTCATTGAAGTATTACTTCAAAGTCTAGAGTCACAAAGATAAGTAAAAAGTAATTTTAAAAAGACTAGTTCTCAGCAAATGTATATATGGAAATAGCATAAAACATCTAAAAATCACATATCAAATATAAGCAAGAGACTTATTACTATTCAATTTTTCACATCTGTAGTCATAGTTATGTAAGCACCGTCACAAAAACAGACAGGCAAGGTTGACAGCATGTTTTATGGATTAAAGACCAAATTGCTTTAGTCATATGTCTTGCAACACAAAGAGGGGAAACTCAGATCTAAAGAAAGACCAGTTAACTAACCAGGAAGTCTGCGAGGTTTTTCTGTACAATGTCTTTTAACATTTACTGCAATTCCTGGTGTTATTTCTTAAAGATTCTTCACAAGAATTAAATTAAATTTTACACAAGAGGAAAATGGACAGTACTACCACTTTTTGATTAATCAGCTATGCAGTACTAAAAAATGAAATAAAAGAATACATTATAAAACATAATATATGATATTTGCTTATCCTGGTAATGAGTCTTCAGAACTGATCTATTTATGTAGTGCTACTTTCATGGGATCAATTTCTATTGCTAATAGTGTGCATAACTTACACGAAGGGTTGCAGCAGCCTTTAAGAAGCACCACGCACCAAACGTAACTCATCCTAACGCAGTCTCGCATGCTGTGAGCACTTACTTGGATTTGTAACAGTCACAAGGTAGCTCCTGTGCACTCTCCTGAAATACCTAGAAGGCACTAAGAAAAATGTGATAGGGTGCTACAGCTCATCTAGTTTTACAAACTTCATGGGTGACTTCATTTTGAAAGTGCTTTCTTTATGCAGTTTAAGCTTCTCAGGTGACTAGTTCAGAGGCCAGTGCTGGCTCCTGTGCTGTCTCTGACAGACGGGAGATTTTCTTTTTAATACTGATCAGGTTTCCATGTTTTCTCAGAAAACTTTCTGTAAAATATAATTTAAAAAAATCTAATAAATTCTGTATGATATGAACACAAAATTACATTGCCCCTCTCATGGAAAAGCAGCAGGCAAGTCCAGAACCTACAACTGAGTATGGTGCAGTGGACCCATGTTACTCCAGACCAAGGTAGCCTGCCCCAGAACCAGAACCAGTCTGCCTGTGTCAGCTTGATGCTGCCTCGGAACTAATTAGCCCTGCTGAGAAGCAGTATGTGTGAGCATGGACACAGGACCATGCTTCAGCAGCTGCTCTCCCCTGAGGTCTCTAGTACGATGACATGTGGCTCAGGAACATGCTTTCAGCCAGCTCATGCATCTCTACAATTCCGCAAGATCGTGCAATGCGTAAAGGCAAAAGCACTGGAAAGCAGGAGATTTGTTGGCTATCACCAACTCTAGAACTGCTAGGCTGGGTAACCTTTAAGAAACTGCTTGAGCTCACTCTGTCCCAGTTGTCCCCCAAATCACCTGTATCTTTTGTAGAGATAATTTGAGATTCATTCATGGAAAGGTGCTAACTGAGAGTTAAGCAGTAGTATTATTTCTGAAGAGTTCACTACTGGAAAAGGCAGCATGGTCGCTGTATGGGGTTTACAATCAGAGAAGAGGACAACAACTGAGTTGGATGGGACCTTGGGAAGTCGTCTGTCCCAACCCTGAGCTCAACACAGGGGTTGTTCCAGACTTGAAAAACTCAAGGATGGAGACTCTACAACCTTCCTGGGCAACCTGATCCAGTGCTTGACTGGTCTAAGGGTGAGGACTTTTTCTTTACATCAAGGCTATGGCTGTGAGAAGGCGGCCATGATAGCAGAATTTCTCAGTAGGGTTTAGATGTTACTCATCATCTTCTTTTACAGCTCAGCTCCAATTAACAAATCTTTTTAAAGTAAAGAATGTTCCAGTTTTATTTACACTCCAAGCAAACTACTCAGTCAACCTTTCTGTCATATACTTCAGTCTGTTAGGTGCAAAATCCTTAAAAAGGCTGACAAAAATAAAACTAAGTTACTGCTCTGTGATTTGGGCCTCTGTGCAACAGTATTACCTTACAGAATCTCTTTTACATCAGTCAGGTCCCGGTGGCACTCAGGCAGCACTGTCCATAGGCAGTTGTAGCCCTGCCAGGAATCCCACCCTATCTCTGCCCACCAACATCCATTCAGTTCGCCGGGAAATCTCTGCACTGCACTCCTCTGACTGACCATGTCTGCAGGGTGGTGTAGTAACCAGGGAACTGTGCAGACCACATCTGAGCCTTCAAACCATGCCAATGCTTGCTCTTTCAAGATCTTAAACATACAGGTCAGTGACCCTGGAAATAGTTTTAAGCAACTGCAAATTTTTTAAGTCCAAATTTCTTCTGTTATCTCCAGTTTCTTTGTTTTCTCGTGTCTATACTTAAACTACAAAGTTATTTCCTAAACACTTAAGGGAAAAATGAAAAACATTCTTGGATCTAGACTGTAGAGTAGGAGCAGTGACTGTCACTTCTGAAAGCTACTTTACATAACTTTAAAATAGAATGTGAGTAAAGAGAAAGGCATAAAATTTTCTTGTTCTATGGAAACACTTTGGAAAATGCTGAAAAAAAATCTCTAGTGGTTTGTGAAGGGTTTAGTTCAGTTGTTTAGCAACAACATCTTTTGATTTCTAAAGCTTCTGTGATATCTTAAAATAACCTAAAAAAGAAATTTTTAAAAGTTTTCTTTAACTAGCTAAAACCACCTGCTGTAGCTTGAATAGAGAGTTCATAAGCATAACCTTCTTTTGAGATAATACATTTTTGAATTACTCTACTGTAATTTTTGTGCACTACATCAGGCAATGGCTAGTGCAACTTCTTATAACATTACTAGCTTACTAATAAACATGTGTATGAAGCAGAACAGCACATACAAGTTATAATTCTTTGGCAGTGCCTAGTAAAATAAACAGGTCTGATACCATCAGTTGAAGAATTGAGGAATTAAACCACCCAAAAGACTGATGTAAAGGATTGGACATGCTAAAAGAGATGGTGAAAAGAGGTTACTAAGAAATGAAATTATGTTCAGAAGTGAAGCAATAGACCCACAATGGTTTGTGAATGGAAATAAACATAACCATGATAAAATGCTTCATCAACATAAGAGCCACAACAAAGCTGTGAATCTCAAGATAAGCAAAAACTGTTTTTGAAGAAAAAAGCAGCGTGCTAGGTAGGACTTCAAAGACTAGAAAAGATCTACTAGGCAGAAATGAATAATATAAAAAATACAAAAGAAGAGAGAACAAAAAAATCATACTAAGCACAAGATCAACTTACTCTATGTCCCTGGTATTACTCTGTTGATAACCCTTTTAGTGCTGACACTGTGGAACCAGTTTAGTGATTAAAGAGAATGAATATTTCAACACCACAGCAGTGGGCTGTCTTCAGTCAGCTCTGCAGTTCCTCTCCTGAGCCTGCCTCTTCAACCCTCCATCCTGTGTTTTGCCCCACTATATATCTCTAGCAGCACACCCATAGTTTACTTCTTGGCTGGAAGGCACAACAGCTACCCTGCCCAACTCTTTATCACACTGCTCCCATGCCTACCCACAGAATGCACAATTGCCTTTTCAGAAAGAAGCCGTGAAAATAAAGAAAATAACTATTTTTCTTTCTAGAAATTTCAAAATAATTTTGAATCCAGGGAAGACATATAACATCATTAATCTACAGTAAGACAGGACAGTAGGCAGAAATGGAGTTTAAATGGTGCTGTCGAAGCTGAAAACTAACTGGCTACCACACTGAAAACTATGCATAGAAAAAGACATTTAAGTGGAAAATCAAAGTCTAACACTTTTTCAATGCTAGATGAAAAAATAAATGAATCTTCTAATGTCTTTGCATGTGTGTTTCTTTTCTTTGGTTGGTTGGTTTTCCAAAATTTCATCCTTACTCCACATCTAAGGACAGCAGACTCCAAAAACTGAGAAAATCTTCATTATGATTCATTCATGCACTTCTAAACACCTACTTCAATCCCCTTTCTCAAGTGATTTTGGTAGCCATTGAAAAAGTGTGTATTGTTTTGGTTCAGTACATAATATGCCATGTAAACCAAATTCTGTTTACAGCAGGGCCAGATTTTCTATCATTTTAGACAGCCATTTCCACAGAAAAGGCTTTGTATGTCATTACTAATGACATTACAACCTTCTCAAGTTGCCCTCAAGATCCAGCTGTTTTGTAGAAGGCAATATTTGACATCATAGTTTGTAATCTCAGAAAAAGCCAAGAGAACAGAAATTGTCCTATCAGAAATAATGGCTTCAGAATCTGGTAAATGAATCACATTTCTATGGTGACGTGATAAAAATTGGTCTTTCTGAATCAAGAGTGTACCTGCTTTGCAATTAATTATAGATGTCAATGCCTAGAGTTACCTGCGAGGCAATTAGCACTGCACTTGCCTAAATGTCACCCCATTGTAAATACAGAATGGAAATAAATAGACAGATTGGCCTAGTGCATGTTGTTTGGATTTGGAACAAGAATCTCAAAAATGTGAATCCTAACCAAGCCAATTTTTTATTATGTGCTGCTGATAAGCTACAACAGATTTATCTTTCTTTCTTCTGGTATGCTGTGAGGCCAGCGCCACCCATTTCTAAAAAAATGTCGCGTTGAGATCCTTACTAATCAAAGTCATCATCATATTGATTAATCCTAACAAAAACAAACCTATAAAAATTTCTGCTTTTATGGCTGTAAATGCTGAGACTGACTCAGGCAGAATTTTTTTTTTTTTGTTATTGGAGCTTGCATTGCTACATTTTATTATATGCTTTACAGTGCTCATTTAATTTTATAATCCTTTTCTGTCCTTTCTACCCCAATCTTATAGTCAGATGAATGACTGAGAAAAGAAACACAACTATAGGCTGATTAAGGAGCTGACAAATACAGGCTGGTGTCACTGCTACACAAGACTGAATATACATCACCAGAATATCTATCAAAACTAACATTTAATAGTTTAACTTCTATAAAAGGTAAACAATAAAGTTGACCACCCCACCCCCCACCCCTTTTTGGGCATTCAATTATGTTTTTACAGTAGATTAAAATCTTCTGGAAAGTAACTGTATCTAAAGATCGTGCAAGGGAGGGCTTTTCTATTTCATCATGTAGCCAAGATTTTATTTTTGCCAGTATTTTTATCCTTTTAACTATAACTTATTAGCTGCTAGTGGCCTTTGGAAAGCTAGTAGATCATATGATGCTGGCTCTCCTTCTTTCCATCTGTTAGCTTACATCATAAGAAAATGAAAATATACATTAAATATTACTTTTTAAATGAAACTAATTAGTACAGATGCTGTAAGAATCTTTCATGATCATAAAAGGTTTTGTGACAGAACTTCTCTGTTAAAGTAAAGCTCATCTAGAAAGCTGGAAATCCTTGTCTTTAAGGGTCTTTCATTAGTAGCACACACTAAACAATGATCACTGCTGTACGATGAGAGACAAATTAATGAATCAAACATTACAGATTTCATCACATTGGCTCATTTGCATTTAAGCTGGTTTCCAGCTCTGTCATGCATTTGCTTTTAAACGAGCCCCTGTGGATAGTGCTGCAATGTCTGATTCATTAATTTGTTTCTCAGTGTACAGCAGTGCTCACTGTTCAGTATATGGTGCAATACTTTGAAAATATTTGTTTTAACAACCTATTTTTTATTTTAACAAAGAAATAATAATCCTGAAGAAGGAAATGCTGGTCATTTTGTAACATAGCCCCTGCCAAACTTCCCAGTTGCTGCTCCAGCCCATCGTTACACCACTGTGATATTATCTAGATTAAGTCTTCACAGCTTGCTTTCACATATTCTACAATCTCATAAAGCTTTGAGCCAGCTCTTTGGGTTAGTGTTATGATGCCCAATTCAGCTCCTGGGAAGTTAAAGGTGGCTTTAAGTCTTTAGTCTCTGATCCTTGGATCAGTCCCAAAGAGTGACTTAGATCAGCGTCCCGGATGCTCGGTGACATTCTGCCACTAGTGTGCCTCATACCCCGGTTCCTCCACTTTGTAACAGAGTGGGTTGCTTGGCAAAGCCATCTCTGTGAGAGCTGCAAAACTTTGGAATTGGTTTTTGGTTTGTAACAGCTTGAATTCAGTGACCTTATAGTACACTGAAAGCACCATCTGTTTTAGAAGAAAAAAGAGGCATGTTCCCTAGCTGGTCAGTGCATAGAGACAAGTGTTTTGGTAATTAGCTGGGTAGTTGAGTTCTCAAGTTCCTATCTGAAACTCAGATTTTTAAGTTTATGTGCTCAAATACAACACTAATTATACAGGTTCATTGCTCATGTTTAATTCTAAAGAAATAAATACATGTAGCAAATACAAAAATTGAAGTTGTTTTAGTAGGTAGTAGGAACTGGAGAACAAAATGCTTCTCTAGCTAGAACTTCCCTTCCTCTATCATGGCCATGATGGATTGCGAGCTTATAAAGGCAAACCCATTTGACAAGAGGATACATTTGGACTTTGGGATTCATGGAAATGAGGGCCTAATTAAATGAGTTGCTTTTTTCATAAAGCAGCCAGGTTTTCATATGTTGAGAAATGGAGCTAAGTAGCATCAGTATATTACATTGCACAGCCATCTTCCTCCCACTTTGCTTTTTTTCTTTTTTCTTTTTTTTTTTTTTTTAAAAAAAAAATTTCTCTAAGCAGTGTGTTTTACTTG
>NW_010310176.1:0-37274 GCF_000700745.2 Antrostomus carolinensis | reverse complement strand
TTGGGGGGGGGAGGTAATTAATACCAAACAAAAGAAAGCCATCAAGACAAAGAGGCGATATCCTAATATCCTGAACCTACGTTTCAGAGGTCTTAAATGGAAATAAAAAAAACAAACCAAAAAAAACCTAAAAGAAATAAAACCCCCTGCCTCACTGTCAAACATAACCAGCGAGGCTACAGTATGCCAAGTGCAACCAACACAATGTCTACCCTACAGCCAGAATAATATGCTACTAGAAAAGCCTAAGTGGGCTGTAGATGAGGCATTGCCCTCACTGATTAACACATGCATCGAAAAGTTGACTCCTGTTTCCGTCACATCAGAAAGTCCCCAGGAAAGACTATTCATTTTTGGTGCCTGTATAGAAAGTGGGGCTGAAGTTTGTAAGGGACACACATACCTTTGGAAAGACAGCTTGGTATTTTTCCTAAAATGTATACCTGGTATTTTCAATGTGCAAATAAACTAATGGTCTTAAATTGTATGAAAGAGTCATCTCATACTCCTCTCACTGATACCCTTTCCATTTACAGAAAACTCAGATGTCAATTAAACTCACCCATTAATTAAAAGCTTGTCTGGAAAATTCCTTGCTAGTTGGAAGCAAAAGAAAGTGTAAAAAGGATCTGAATGCTGAAGCTTTGAATTTTAATTACTTACTCCTAGGTTTGTTCGTGATCCCTCAGGTGTTGGCTGGGCAACAGCAAAGAACTGGAAAAAAGAAACAAAATTATTTTGTAAATCCTGCTGTGGGAAAGAAAATGTATTGAGAAGGCTTCCAGTTTTCTCTTCTTATCTTGTTTAGATTTATTCTTTATTAATGTACTTGTAAGAAAATATCTAAGAGAAAAGATTCTGGAAGATTACAGGCAACTACAGTGAATAATTGTTCTACAAATTTTTTTTTTCTAGTTTTCTTAAATTTAATAATATGAGAGTTCCTATTGTGTTTCTCTTACAATGGAGAATATCAATATAATTATAAAAGGGGGAATAATGTGTATAAGTTTGGCATAAGGGTCACAGTTTTTCTCAGATCACCAATTACATGTATATATTAAATTTGATGTTTTATTGATTTTATATGCATCTAAATAAAGAAGACATGAGCAGATTTAATAAAAATTCTGGAGCTCACCCCTTCTGTCTAGCTACCCAAATAAAAACAGCTGGGTTTTTTTTTACCACTTTCTTTCTTTCCTACATTTTTTAGACAAATTATCTTTTTTTCTGAGCAGAGAAGGATAATTCATCTTAAGAAAGAGTCTGTAGAGCAAATATGGAGGCAGTGGATAGTTTTTCTGCTTTTCCTTATGAAGATAATCACTCTCTCCCCCTCAGAGTAAAAATATTTTAATAATCTGAATCTTTTAGTGTCCTTTTATTAAGGATAAATATCTGAGATTCTGATTGGGATCAGTAATTTTTACATTAAGAAAATTAATGTGTGACATTCTACAGGGGAATCTAATGATTTCATGAAGTTCTGATGAATCTTTGCATGTGAAAAATTGGGCCATCTGAATCAGACAGAAGTTTTAGACAGTCAGTTCTCCAAGAACTGGAATAAGGACTTTCATTTTTTTTATGACATACACACAGCATATGTACATCTGTTTAAAAAAGTTCAATTATCAGTTAAACTACTCTTGCAAATTAACTTGCATGCAAGTAGATAATAGCATATGCAATTGAAGTGACTGTGTTAATATTATGGTTTTTTCTTTAACATTCTTAAGAATGACTTTCACATGGCAAAAAAAAAAAAAAAAGAATAGAAATTATAAACAGGTTTTTTGCTATGTATATAAACCACAATCAAATATACTGTGTGAAAATACTAAGCAGAAACTGAATGTACGTGAATGTGGCTATACAATTCCAATACAGGTTATAAGACAGCTAAAGAAGCAGATGCTTCTTTAAAATGCATTTACAGGACTGGTAATGTTAAATAGCTTAGATTCCACTTGTGTTAAGTTCATGATGAAAGTTTCCTCATCAGATGACCAAGACTTTATGAACTGTAACAGCACAAGTCATTTTTGGCTATTACACTCCTCTGAGTACTACTGTTTTAGCAGTTATATATTTGAGTAGAGACTTCTGCTCACTGTATTCAGCTAAAAATTCTGAATATTGTACAATGTAGTATTTTTAGGATCCTTAAATAAAATATTAAAGTGCATTAGGAGTGGATGAAGAATAAACTATAAGAAATTTTGTCACAGTTAAAGAAAGAAAGGGAAAAAAAAAAACAAACAAAGGAAAAGAAGGAAGCAGGCCTCTATCATCCATTTTGTTTTGAAGGTGAATGTCTTTCAAATGGAGATAATATCTTGTTTACTGCAATTTACTAGGGGACAGGCTTTATAAGCAGAATCTTATTTATAATGGAAAATGGATTGCACCAGGACTAGCCATGATACATTCAAATACCAAGCTACAATTACTGAGACATTTTATGAATCTGTAATTCATAAAAGAATGCCTTATGAAAATTCAAGACATCAGCAGGTCTTATGTAGGTTGCTTGTAAATATGACTTTAAAAATTAATACATATTCTGTCTGGAAGAATGAGAATCTTCTCTGAAAAAATGACAGTGCCATATGCAGCTGAGGAAGTATTTTGTAGCTAACACAAAGTGTAATTTCAAATATTTTTATTTAAGAACTTATTCAAATGACAGTTACGTCTTCTATTGTTATTTATAAAAGGACATCCTTCTCCAGCACAGGATGGACCCACCACATTCACTCCAAGGTGATGAAAATACCTTTTAGGATATTTTACATGCAAACAAAACATCTATTCCAATGATAGCAGAATGGACTGCATGCGCAACAGTATTACAACTATTGCAACTAAGTATTTAAGACAATAAAGGTGTCAGGCTAACTTGGATTATCAAAAGGGATGGATAACATCCATCACTTGTGAAATCCATCCATCTCATTCATGACAAGTTATATACAAAAGCATGACATGAAAATGTAAGAGGAAAACTTTGTGATATTACTGAATGCAGTAATACTGAATGCTGGGGTCCCTGACCATGTCCCAGACCAAGGTACACCAAACAAAGTTCTTCCCTGATTTGATTTTTTAAGATATAATGGCATTTGTCAAGCCAGGTTAGGAATGTCTACACTTGTCTTTTGCCTGATCTGTAGACTATATACTCCTTCCACAAACACCAGCTGTTGATTGTGGCTATATTAGTCTGAGAAAGAGAGAAATTTTTATGCACCCAACATTAGACAGTCACAGATGCAATGAATAAGTCACTGAGAGTCACAGAAGTCTTTTAATCACCAATTAAAAGTTGTAATCCAGTAGCCACTGGATGCTTTTATTTCCTTAGTTTTATTGATCCTCTGGAAATGAGAGTGGAGGCTAGCACAGTGAAACTATCACAGAATTCTATGAGGATTTTTCCAATCATCAATTTTTGCTTATATCTAAAGTAGGAGGAAATGTTATGTATCCTTTTCTGTTAATGACTGAACAACTAAATTAGGAGGAAAAAAACAGTAAGAAAAATATATTGCAGTTTTTCACAATGTTTTGCATTGTACAAAGTCTTTAATAAAAACACTGGCTGGAAATAATGGTAAGTTCCTAGGAGAAATGGTAAATGCTAAAGAGAATTTTCAGTCTAATTCTCATCAGTTTTTTCTCTCTTTAGCACTAGTTTCCTTTTTTTTTTTCCCATATATGAATTCTTGAATTATTTTTCTCTTCATATATACATTCGATCCGTAAAATTCAGACATGTTTAAAAAACAGCATAAAAACCTTAACAATTTTGACTACTTCCAGCTCGGTTCCTAATTGCTCTAAAAGTGTTATTTAAAGAGCAATATGAAGTTCCTATTCATGCAGTCACGCTTTTTTGTTATTCTTACTTGTCAACATCTGACACGAATTCTGCAATATTTTCTGCATATTACTGTTAATTTGTGCTTCATGGGGAATGGCTGTTCTTTTACTTTATGGCAACAATCAATGACTACTTCTCAATAGTTATGAGACAGAATCCTATGTAAAAATAGCAAATCATATTAAGCTTCTGTATGATTCTTGTTATTTTGCCAGTGTGTCTGATGTATTTCCAGAGTACACGAGTCAGGCGATGTGCCTTGGTTAATAAGTAAACAGTTCCTGTAAAACTTCTCTTTTCTCCTACCATCTTAACTCTCCATGTTGTTTGAAGAAATTCATGTTGTATTTCAAATAGGATGTCTTCTCTTTTCTTAAGAGAACATTGTCAGTGTTTTAGGTCTGAAACTACAAATGAAGCAAACTGCCCAGTGTGTTACCGTTATGATCAGCACAGATTTTGTAAGTCCCAACAGCCTGCTCCCTTATGAATGAGAAATTCCACTTCTCCAAGTGAAGTGAAAGGATAACGTATGTGAGCTAGAATGGAAATCATTCTCTCACTGTTGAGCACTTTTCTGTTTCTACTCTTCGCAAATATGAAAAATATGTGTCATTACGATTAGTAAATATAGATGCGTATCAACTAAGACATGGACTATAGCTCCCAAAACAACTTGAAGTCACCCCTAAACATTTCAAGTGCTCAAATTAGAAAATTTTAGCCACTGACAACTCGGTCTGCTTTTGACACAACTTCTGCAAGCAATTATTAATTCTTTTATGAATTGTTAAAATATTTTTGATTTACTGTTATATGAAACAGTATAACTATTTTAGACATACAAACTGATGGTTTAATCTGCAATTTCTACATTTCTACACAATCTGCATTTCTGCATTTCTCTCTGATGCAGAAAGAGGGAAGTACAAGGATTCTTCCTCAGGCCAGACCTACCTATGCTGAGTTTAGTGGTAGTACAGCACAGGAGACTCATCAGCTGAACACAGCTAATGTGGGATAGTTTCAGGCTCTCATATTTCACACCCAGAAGAGTGTGGGATGGAATCAAGAGCTGCACTGCATTCTCCAGCACTGTGGAAGACAGTTCTTTCCCAAATCTGGCTACTTTTCCAACCCCACTAATGAAAGGGGGAAAAAAGATTTGGGATATGAGCCCATACTGTAAGCTTGTATATAAGGTACTTGTGCTTTCAGGTGAATGGTCCTAAGATAGGTTAGGTCACATTTTTTCCTACAGGCATCACAGTCTTTCAGCAATTTGTGAATGTCCGATTTATATAAAAATATTACAGTGATGACTTTTGCTAATTTCAAGGATTCATAAATGAGTGTAGAATACTTTCTCAGTAGAAAAGAAAGCACAGATCAATAGATGAGGGAGGGATCTGAGCAGAGCAACAATTGTGCTATAAATGTCAGAGCTGAGCAATTTCCACACAAATAAAATAAAGCTGCCACCGTCACACAGTTTCAGACTTGAAGCGCCAGACTACTGCTGTGTGACTGCATTACAGTCCCAAGGTCACTTACACGGAGAGCAGGTGGCACAACACTCAGCAAGCCAATATCGCAGCTAAGCCTTTACATATAGTTACTCCCCAGGAAGACAAAGCTTAACACTTCAAAGTGACTTCCACACCCCACGCCCCTTTCACAAACTAAAGAGTTCAAGTCAGGAACTTTTACTTAATAAGAAAATACAGAGGTTCTCATTTTTCTTTCAAGAATAGAAAGACGAAATAGGGAAGATGCAACATTCATAGCATGTAATTTCTTACAGCCTATGGTTTCATATCCTCTCACCAGAACATCCCAGGGGTCTGACAACTGACCACAGTTGCCTTCTGATACAGACAACTGATACCTGATGCTGAAAGCACCGGGCTGGGTCCTGCATGAGAATCTGAAGAGCAAATGTGACTCTCAGTCTTACAATTTGAGTGTTGTGCCACAAGATGAAAGTAAACTTTTTTAAGGCAGGAAAGCCAGCTATTATAACAATGCTGGCTTTCAGCTTTTCACCTCAAAGCTGCTGTTTTTTCATGAAAACAACTCTTTAGTAATAGACTTCGGTGTTTCATCTACAATTTGAGATTGATGTATCAGAGTCGTATTCACCGCAGATATGTTCATAGCTTCTTTATCACCTTATTTATCCAGAGGCTGACCAGTCCAGCCTTCCGTCCTGCTGTTCAGACCATACATGCATGTCATGTCAAATTAAACAGCCCATTTTAATGTGATCCCCATATTCAATTAGAGTGTCAGTCTCTAGAATCTCAAATATCAATCAACATTTTAAAATAGTCATTTAAAAATCTATGAGCCGGCTAAATAGTGAATATGAGTAATCAAATCATATATTTTGGGATTTTAAAAGTTTGATAAGTGAGTAAATGGGAGATTTTCAGAAGTATTCAGCACTCGAGTTCCCCCCCTGCCATTTCTATCCAGACATTTGAAAGCGGTCAATATCTCACTTAATGAGAATATTCAAAAGTGTGACTGTTTCTTTCAGTATCTAAAATGATAAACAGACTTTTTGAAAACAATGCCTTGCTGTCTCTAACCACAATGTTCTGGTGTCTCAGCTTAACAATAATTAGATATGAAACTTCAGATATGATAACCAAACAGCTTTCATGAGCCTTAAATTCATGAAGACTCAATGCATTTAGTACTTTCTATGTGAAACATTACTGTAATTTCAGCTGATCTGGAATCTCTGAACCATGATGTGCATGCAAGCATTGTAAGCCTCTACTCTCATACAGGGTAACCAGAGTTTTTTGACATTTAAAATATCTAGCGGCATGACAAGAATTTGTATTTGCATATACAGAAATTGTGCCAGGTTAAGTAGATGAGTGGCAAACCATCAACAACAAGCTGGAGCATTG
The DNA here is from genome assembly GCF_000700745.2 of Antrostomus carolinensis. NCBI lineage: Eukaryota > Metazoa > Chordata > Aves > Caprimulgiformes > Caprimulgidae > Antrostomus > Antrostomus carolinensis. The sequence continues at coordinate 30,461 of NW_010310176.1, read as the reverse complement.
CCTGTGGCTTTCGCATCAAGCATGGCGGCACATAAAAATGTTATGTTGTTGAGGAAAAGTAGCTTGACCACCACAGCCCCTGTTTTATATATACTCTTCTGGAAAAAAAATATTTTTCAAATTACTGTAAAGGAGAAAACTCTTTATTATATTTATGTGAACCACTGAGGGGAAATAAAAGTTTTCTTTCTGATATGATACTTGACATGAACTTTCATGAGATGATTTTCTTTCCCATCCACCCCTGACTATCAGCACTGGTATCTCCTGAGGTTAAACCAGGCTGTATGATGCCTGTGAAAGGTTCGTTATAGCTTACTATTGCATCCCACTGGTGTGTCTTCTTCCCCCACCTGAAGAAGCAGCTGAACTGTACAACTAAACCTATGGCTAGTGAGGATTAATGTCACAGAAAAGTAAAACATGATTTTGTTTTCATGTGACTGATAGTGCATATATTCCTCAGAATCACAGCAAAGTCCAGAGGGGCATTTCATGCAGTTGAAACAAGCAACTCATGCAAACCATCTGCAGCTTAACCACATGATGGACCCAGTGGTGATTTCATAGTTGCCAGTGAAACAAACTCTGATTCCTCCCAGAGAGACAAATGCTGCTGCAAAACAATGCAGAACATTTCACACCTTGGCATATGAGTCTTGTCAGACTGAACAAAAGAAAAAGAGAATAAAGTAACAAAGAAACTAGAGCTAAAAAGAAACTAAACTTTAAAAACCCCCCTAAAGCTAGAAACTAACACACAAAGTAAAAACACTGCCATTGCATAACACCCTGCTTTGTCTCCAGCTAGTAAGGTCACATATTGTACAAGACAGTGTAGTAAGTGCACAAGTGCCAAATTTAACATTTTGCACTTTCGGCTAAGACATTTGTACAGTGCGAAATAAAAATGGAATGTGGAAATAGGCATGAAATTCCTTTGCTGAAGATTTTTTTATTTTCTAATGATGTCAGAGTTTTTTAGAACTACTGATGGGTCCAAACTGGTATGGCAGGAAATAATGAACATGTAAGAGTCAGAACTGCAAAAGGCTCCCAGGTTTTCCTGTTTTTTGGTGAGGAGGGAGTATGCTGTTGAGAAAGCAATCCACTCCAACTGCAGGGAGAGGACAGGGTTGTCATTGACCTCTGCATCACATTTCTGACTCTGCAGACTGCACCTGCCCTGGAACCCCTGAACACCCATCATAAGTAGTTCTTCAGAAAAGATAATTAGTCTGGGGAAATTCTTACCTCAGACAATTTAGTAACACAAGATACCCAGGAGGTCCCGGGGACACACACACTGTTGAACTCAGAGAGAAGAGAGTGTTGTGGCACACCCTTCACTGAAACCTGACATTTGTAAATGAAGAGTACAGATGTATTTAGGAGACAAAGGAGTTGTACTCCCTATCTCTTCCTGAAATGTATGTTTTGAAAGGAGGTATGTTATTTTGTCAGAAAGAAGAGCTATATTGATGCATGCTTGGTAGGTCATAGTACTTCTCCTCAGCTGATTCAACAGACATCTGTTACATATCTATTAATCAGTCATCTCTAAGTTGATTTTTATGGTTGCAAGTAATACAGTCACATTTTAAGCAATTTCTACAATTATGGAAGCAGCTAATAGCTCTATCCTGAATGTCATTACACAAAAAATTAGTCTGATTCTATATAAAAAACTGAATAATGGAGGCTCTTTTTCTCTATATCGCTACTTTTAACAAGGTTAAACGAAAGGCAGTTGAAGAAAACCACTTTGTTTTATGCTGCTGAACTGATGGTCAATTTGTCACATCACCCATTTGTTTGATGTGACCTGATACTATGCAACACAAGATGACTTACCAGTTTAAAGAAATAAAACACCCCCAATAGGCTTTATTAGTTTCAGAGCCTCATATATTACACAGACTTGCTTCTAACCCTTCTGTTTGGAATTACTACCTGAAAGAAATTTTAGGTTACATTTTCTCTGTCTGTAAGTTATTGTAAGTAAATACTGCCTCAGATACAAAACAGATTTGCCTCTTGATGCTGTGACACACTAATGTCCACACTGTGTATGAAGATACGGATCTCAAGAACACCAAAAAAATAGTTGTGCCAAACTGCCAACTAGTGAAAAATTATGAACTGTTACATCTCTATGAAAGCTTTTCAAATCCACAATGCTTTGGTTAGGCTAAATCAAAAAATGCAACCAGACAACAATTTAATTGATATTTCTATATAGTATGACACATTTGTTTGTTAAGATGCCCCTGACAATTGCTTTTATATTCTGTAATTTGGGCTACATAATTTGGGGAAATTAAAAAAAATGCTTCTAGCAAGCACTTGACTGATAGTTGCTTACCTGAATGCCTACATAAACATACCTAGGGAAAAAAAAAAATCCTTTTACTAGGGTTTCTGTATTTACAAGTTAGGGGAAAAACTTTCTCTAAACCTTGCAGTTCTAAATCATGTTGTGTTGTAGTAGCTGACACCTTTGAGGTACAGGCTGTCATCAAACCCAGCAGCTATTTACCAACTTAAATCAGAGAAACGCAATGATATAATTACACAGAAAATATACAGGATAATCTGCATTGCTTATTGGTTTGTACTCTGCAAGGTCTTGAAGGTAACAAAAGCTTCAAAGACATGGATTATTACATTACAGCACACATGTTCATGACATCTTTGGGGTTTAAGTGTTTTCATGCAATGAATTCTCTGTCAAACAAAGGAAGTTCTCTTTCACTAACAAATGTCTAAGGGCATCAGTCAGAGGTGCTCCAAAACTCAGCAGTTTTAATTGTGCTTCATGGCTAAACTGGAACAAGGGGAGGGAGGAACAGTTACACTTGCTAGTCTTGTATCACATAGAAACAATTATCCATTGGGTCTCCTGTAGAGAAATAAAAAGGGCGAAAGAGCCTTAACTGAGAGATTACTTTACCTAGGCTTCCCTCAATTCCTTCAAAAATCATCTTCCACTTCTGCTCCCGAGTATACAGATAGCTAATGACACAAGCTGCCTATCTTGGGAACATCAGCTGAATCCCTAAAATTAGACTCTGTGACTACCTACAAAACTGCCATCATATTAACTTCTCTCAGTTTTCACGGGAACTCTAGAAAGAGAGCTTAAGACAGTATGGCACTTGTGCAAACAGTATCAGTCATGGAAAGTGCCTTTCAATAGCAAACACCACATCCAAATGTCTTTAGTTTATCAAGCTCATTTTTTAGCGAAGCAGTACAATATATCTCCTTTCTTCTTGGAAGTTTCTGTGTTCTCAGTTGCTATTTCAAATTAAGCTAGATATGGATATTAAAGAACCATTTGGGAAAAGGTGCTAATCAGAGGGAAATAACGTTGTCCAGTATTTCTCAGCCAGAGTGGCTTTGGTGTGGATTAAGTCTATAGCACAGAAAACAGAGATGACTCTTAGAAATAAGAAATGAAACCATCTATTTTCTGTGACCTCCTACTATAAACAAGGCTTGAGAACAGCAGCTGTGAGAATCCCCTGCATATGCTGGCTGATAGCAATCCAGGGCTGACTTGATTTCAGGCCATATCCCTTGTGAATGACTGAAAATCTGGCTTATTCATTTTGTGGCCTTATTCCAGTTGCCAAGGTTTATCTCCCCAGTCCTGCAATCCTTTGTGCACACAGCTCTCCATAGGAAATCCCGAATAAAAATCCCTTCATCACCATAAAACTAAGTGCCGAGAGTTGACTTTTGCAACCACTGTCCTTTTTTCACAGTTTTGGATTCACATGTGCACTGTGCCCTGGGTGACAGCTTGCCGGATCGGGGTGGCTCGCTTTAGGTACATGTTTAACTGTGGCCCTGAAGCGAAGAGTCCGGGTGGGCCATGGCATTGCAGTGACTGCGCGTTTGTGAAGTCAAAGGAAATAGACTTGATAGTCAAATAGAAACAGATAAGGGAAAAGAAAAAAAAAATCATCAGAGGCTCCAGAAGTTGCCACTACTTCTGAGAAACAACAGTGATCATAAAGCTCGGAAAACTGTACGAACCTGTCATCTCGCACAACCAGAGACAGCAAAGGATCACATAACACCTTCTCCAAATTTCATCCGCCAGCAAATGACACAGAGAGATTGCTCAGCCTCCCTGCAAGGGCTGATGGAGGTTTCCATCTCAGGAAAAGATATCTGCTTCACTGTAATTGCTTTGGGGAGTCCTACAGTGCCTTACTTATACTTGGATTAACACCACTGTTCAAACAAAGCTTAGTTTACTTAAAAAATAACAACACACATACTCAATAAGCCAAACGTCTCCTTCCATGGCTACCTTGATTCCTGCGTTACTTACAAGAAATGCTCATAATAATATTTTCAGTCAATTTACAGAGCTTTTTTGCTTTTATTTTTTAAAACTGTGTTTTTCAAAAAAGCACATGAATAATCAAAGCAGAAATAATGAGTCAAATCAGCAAACGCAGTAATTTCTATGTGTAAAATAGTTTCAAATCAGAAATTGAAGTTATATTTATACTAATGACAACCTTAACATCCTAACAGGCTCCAATTTTTGCATAAAAATGATACATTTTAAATACCCAAAAGCTTGATTGGAATTTTATACTCTGTTTATGTTAAACCAAAAAAGTGAACTTAAAGTAATCATGTAAATTGAATGATAATAAGAGTTCTTTTATATTTTTAGACTACTTCAAATGAATAATTTAAAAGGCATCAAGCAAAATATTTTATTAACATAAAGTTAATGGTATATTTTTATAGTATCTGATTTTCAAAAATTTGTACTAAGGCATTATCATAATCAGCTCATGTCAGTAGTATGCAGTTTCACACGCTTTTATTTTTGACAAGAGTTAATGTACTCCCTGGCACAGACATTAAGTCTAAACCTTATTCCTGAGCTATCACTGCTGCTTTTATTAAAATACTTGTAATTTGTTAAGTTTTATACAAATCTAAAATAAAGAAGACCTTGTTCTGTGAATTGAAATTTCTGATATGATGTATTCCAATGACAAAATCAAGGGCACAACAGTGGGAAACTCCAGCACTCTCAGACAAAGAGAAAGAAAATAAAAAGGATCAGTCAGAGCATGTATCACAAAGCAGATATTACATTGTAAAACCAAGACAGTTATAGAATATTAGAGAGTTCCTCTTCATTCCCTGGCTAGAAAAAGAAGAAAAACACCTTACTCGGTGCCAACTTGAGAGCAGGGAAAATGATCACAGAATCACAGAATGTTGGGGATTGGAAGGGACCTCAAAAGATCATCTAGTCCAATCCCCCTGCCAGAGCAGGAACCTAAATGAAATTACACAGGAAGGCGTCCAGGTGGGTCTTGAATGTCTCTAGAGAAGGAGACTCCACAACCTCCCTGGGCAGCCTGTTCCAGTGCTCTGTCACCCTCACCGTAAAGAAGTTTTTTCTCAAGTTTAAGCGGAACCTCCTGTGTTCCAGCTTACACCCATTGCTCCTTGTTCTATCATTGGGCATCAGTGAGAAGAGCCTGGCTCCATCCTCATGACATTTGCCCTTAACATATTTGTAAACATTAATTAGGTCTCCCCTCAGCCTCCTCTTCTCCAAGCTAAAAAGACCCAGCTCCCTCAGCCTTTCCTCATAAGGGAGATGCTCCGCTCCCTAGCATATCATTTGGGTTCCAGTTCAAAGTATTTTTTTTTTTTTTCAAAACAGAGATATACTCTTATCATCATTGGTGAAGATACTTGAAATGTGATTTTTCTCCCACAGTCAAATATTATACTAGGTGCAGAAGCTGACTGCAGGATGGCCACAAACCTGCAGTAGGTTTCAATTTCAACAGTAGAGACCATGCAAAAGCAATTATTTTCTTGGGTTGGCATTTCCAGGTTCTGTTAGGAGATGAAGGTCATGACACTAGTCAGTGGCAGGCATGGGTTTCCAAAACCTCGCAAAACCTACATTTAACCCCACAAAGTCTGTACCCATTTAATTAAAAAATAATTAAAAAACCCCATTTAACCCACTGAAAACTTTTTTTTGTGAGAAATAGGGATGCCCTTTTTATTTCTTCTTCTGTCTTCCCAAATAAAGGGCACATAGAAAACTCTTGTTCTAGCCAGAGAACTCTTACCAATAATCAGTGTAAAACTGATATTTATTTCTTTGTGATTACACTTTCTAATGTCCATTGTTGTCCTGGTTTTTAGCTGAAATAGAGCTGTTTTTTTTTTTAGTAATTAGAAGAGTGCTGTTTTAGTTTCCAGCCTGGGACTCGTCATGAGAGAGACATTGATAACATACCAATGTTTACATTTTTGTCACTGGAAGTGAAGGACTTTGTGTTCTGTTAGTCCATAAGAACAAGATTTACGGGGGGAGAAGAATATTTAAATTAATAAACTTAATTGACAGTTAGATGTGCCAATGGGGTATTCCATATCATATCATGTCATGTCCGGTATATTAGTGAGGGTCTCTTCCTCTTTTATCTCTCTCTGGCTTTCTCTCGGTCTCCTGTTCTTCCAGGATTGTGGTTTCAGTTTAGGATTGTCGCTCCTCTGGGATTGTTTTCTGGGAACAGGCCGGGCTCGGTCAGGAGGGGGGTGAGCTATAACATTGGGTGTCATTCACTTGCATATTTTGTTACTGTTATCATTATCTTTACTATTTTAATATTAGTATTATTTTAAGTTTTCTCTCTATTATTGAACTGTTCTTATCTCAACCTACAAGCCTCCTTTTCCTTGCCCCCCCAATCCTCTCCCCTATCCCCTGGGGTTGGGGGGAGGTGGGTGAACGGCTGTGTTGGCTGCTAGCCAAGGGCTAGCCAAGTGAAAATATCACAATTGTTTTATTAACTATTCCAAAATAATTATTTATCATTAACTCTGATGATAAATATACTATCATTTAGAACTGGATGGAGCATTGCCATTGGCTTTGCTGTAAATAAATACAGTGAGCTGAAGTAAATCATATAACATAATGAAAAACCAAGCAATTGCAGACTTAGGGCTATGGAAACAAACTTGGCATGTTTAATTACTCTTATCAAAGGACTTGATACTTTGATAATATGCTGTGTAAAAATTCTGTAACATTTGAGAATAGTTTGAATTAAAAATTCCAATTGATGGTTTGTCAAAATAAAATATAAAAAGGCTGTGAGGGTGAATATGTAGCCTCATGAGTCTTCTTCAGTTCTTCAGTGTCTTAATAATCACCCAGTAAACATTTGAAGCCCCCAAAAATGTTCAAATGATTAATTTAAAAAAGAAACAAAGCAGGAAGTTTTTTGAATGTGGAGTCCTATGACAGACTTCAAAGATCCCTTGAAAAGAGAACACTTTGTGATGGAAATATTTTTTCCTCAGGGGTTTTCTATCACCACTTGAAATTTTGTATGCTTTCCTCATAATGTTTTGCCCATTATATTAACATCTTCTCACAGCAACAAGAAAATTATTAAAAGATGAGAAGAAGAAGAAAATCCACAAAATTACTTGGTCTCACAAGTTTTGAATTGGGGGAATGCATGATATTTTTTCTTACAAATGGAAAAATTAACAGTCTGTAAGGAAGGCATCATCAAATTTAAAGCAGTAAACTCTTCTGACACTGTGGTGTTTTTTGGTTTTGGGGTTTTTTTTGTTTTTTCCCAAATTATGAATGGCATAGTAAAGATTTTTTTATTTTATTTATTAAACACTCTTGGATATACACCAGAATTCCACCCGGAGTCCACATCTCTGCCACTGAAATTTATCCCCTGCAAAGACAGTTCAAAACCTAAGCATTACTTGAAATATCCCACTTGGATTTTGAAATCTCAGAGGACTCTGCTCTACAGAAACAGCAGTTTTCTAAATACGCATCTTGTGTTGGTGTATATGTGCATCCTTGTATTGAAAACATGTCTACAAGATCGTGAGAAAAAAATACACAAAACCCCACAGATATCTCTTAGTCCTGCCACTCCTATTAAAGGAAACAAAAGTGAAAGAAGCCCAAAACCCTAAACCCAGAAATAAAGTAACAGAAAAAAAAAAAGAACCCACAGCTACCTTATTCTAATGTTATTTTGATAGTAAACAGAATAGTTAACAGATTTTATTATTCTTTAAATTCTTGAGCTACTAGAACCTATTCCAATACCTATTCAGTTTATCAGCAAATTTCCAGTAACTCATAAATGAAAGGAAAATTAAACACAATGAAATATCTCTCATTTCTGAAGCTGAGAATTTTCTTATTATAGTTATGTCAGAATCTTTTTTTCTTTTTCTAATCCAATGACATGTTACATTAGCATCATTTAATCACTGGAAAGAACTATCAAGTGAATTCATACATTCTTATTTCCTAAAATCTTTAAACCCATACTGAACGGCCTTCCAAAACATACTATTCATAAAAATAAGTTATTCCTCTTACACAGGAGTAATTAGATAAATACCTATCTTTGTGCACAGATCTAGAAATCAGATTACATGATCTTTCTGACAAAAATCCATGTATTTAACTCCCTCAAAATGATGAACAAAGCATGCAGAAAAGTGGAGTCCAGAGAAAGCCTCATTCATCAGATACTCTCTGCATTGTTGTGGCGCCTACATTAATTTGTGAAACACAGACCAGTGAATGTGTTATGAAAGGACTCTGACGGCTGGGGAAGCATTGCTGAACTGGAGTAAGGCTGGTGAGTATATTAATTTTCTGGAAATGCTGTAAACAGCTGTGCAATAAGGGGAAGCCTTCAACACACTCTGAAAGTGACTGAGCATTTCAAAATGATACAAGTAAAAAAAAAAACTTTCACAAAATTTCTTAATATATAAAGAGATGTAAATGTCACAAATCAAGCTTGTACTCTTAAAACTGGGTTTCAATGATGCTTAAGATCCATGTTGCGGGAAAACTTTCATCCATTATTATGAAATTGCTGAAAATTAAACTCCATAGAGAAAAACACCACACCATTTTATTTATGTAAAATGTCAACAGTTTAAAAGAGATAGGTTTGCTGCAAGTGCTGGTTGAATGGCCAAAAAACCCCCACACTTACTACATCTCTACTTTATAAAAACATTAACTATTACAAGCATGGCAACATTTTCATGCAATTTTATTCTCTTTTTGTTTGTTATATTAGCAGCACCTTCACAAGAAATATTTCAGTCTAATTCCATTAAAATGTACCCAGATTTAAAATGTCCAATCACCTAATTGAAAATAATTTTTACTAAAGTTATATCTAACTATTTACACATTGTCCTGTTGTTAACACTTGTTTTATATTGATCTAATAACCACCACTCTCTAGAAATCAAGGATATGGAATGTCTCCTTTCAGCCCTACTGAGAGATTCTGTAACAGTACCCCTCCTCAATTCACCAGCTAAAGATAATTCTATAAATACTAATTCCTGAAGGAAAAGGGGAAAAAAAAAAATCAGGTAAATAAACCTACTCTTTTGGCAGTTTAATATTGTTTCTCATCACTATCCCTTTGTCCATGAATAGAGAACAATCCAGATAAGTATCTCATCTGGAAACCAGGGGAACTGACCAAATCAAACATTTCGTTCTAACAGGACAAGCCCCTCAATGGAATTGATTGTGAAAGACATTCAGTCTGGTTTTGCCTAAGTAATTAGACAAAATATTGTTTTGGAGCGTGGAGATGACCAGCCTTCGTAAATCAAGTGGAAAAGCTTATTGGAGATAGAAAGCTCAGTATCAGGTCTCCAGACGAGATACACACACAGGTGGATGGAAATGGTTTGGTGGCCTTAGTTCTTTACTCTTTCATAAAAGTAGGCAGAAAACAAGATCCACAGTTTTCTGTGGCCTCCATGCTGAGGTTATTTTCTGGTGAATAGCACAGAAAGAAAATTTTCATATGTATTTTTGGAAGTAGAATTCTTACAGTGGTAAAATAACTGTAATTGAGAACAAACTGAATATGGAGTGTAGGAGGATAAGAAAGGTTTTCAGGGCTACAGGATCCTGCAGAAGACAAGAAAGTCTGAAGTAAATATAATATTTTAAATAGAGCTTTATGAGAAACTTCTGGATTTGAAAAATTCTCTTTTGTACAATTCTTGTTCTTTTCTGGGTATTCTCAGCTGTTAGTGGATTTATACAACCTTCTATGATTATCTCATTTGAATTAGAAAGCCATAAGCAGTCAGAATAATTCTTCATTGCACCTGCACCTACACAGAGGAATAATTCCTTATTGCTTAATGCCAAGACGGAAAAATGTTGGTGGCCCAGATCAAGAATATGTCATATACTTGAATAAGTGATTAAAACTACAAAAAATAACCAGCAGACAGCCAGTCAGATAGCTAGGATATATGTGAATGCTAAAATTCACATCTGTTTCCTAGTCTCATCCAAATATGATGATCAGATTTAGGATTTTGGCTCAGTTTCATAAAAATGAATTAAAAAGTAAAAATGTGGATAGAAATGGTGAGTGTATAGGTTTACTACATTATATTTTGTCGTACCCCTTTACTCCAGCAAGCTGTAAACAACTCTTCAAAAATTCTTTGTCTGCATTGTCAATACAATTCCTCCTTCAGTCATGAATAAGTACACATACTCTTTATCTACTGTGTACTTACAGCACTGGATGCACTATCCGTGCTAGGGAGACATGACAGAACTACACTCAAGCTACCTGCTAAGGGTTTTGTTCTTTGTGTATACATTGTTCTGTAATGACTCAAACAAATTCCTTCCTCTACATTGTTTATTTAAACAATGGCATTTTTTTCGCAGATTGAAATACAATGCTTCAGCCTTATAATAAGAATTAGTGAGGGAATAATAGCAATGCACACACAAAAGGAGAACAAAGTACTCAGATATTTCCCTGCATCTTTTATTTTCATCCATCCACGCAATACAGGAGAACACACAACTGTAGGAACACACACACACTAAAGCTTTTATGAGCATAAAATACACACACACTGCATTGTTGTGCAAGATTTTGTCCCACTGTCAACTATACCTTTTGCTACTTAGTACTTAACTTCTCTTAACTCTTAAAGGTGAGAATTTTCATTGGGTGATATTTATTTGGACATTAATAGTAATTACTCTGTCTTGCCTTATTCATTTTATAATTCAATTCATCAACTATAATCTATACAGAAATAATGCTTCATCTGTTGATTACAGGGCCATGAAAAACAGCAACAAAAAAGAGGAAAAAATTAATAATATTAGAACAAGAACAAATTATAGCGTATTGAAATATTAACACAGAGACATCCATCCACTGCAGGTATAAGAATAACTTCCCATACCACTGCAGCACCGTATACTCAATGGATGTGAAGTGCATAGCTTGAAGAATAATCCAAAAAAAGCTGCTGCTTCGTTTTCTTTTCAACCTTCCCTTAAACGTGCTGGATGGTATGTCATATCCTTGTACCCTTTACTTCGTTTCTTATATGTGGTTTTATAGGTAACCTGTAAGATTCTCTGGGACAAGGACAATCTTTTGTTCTTTGTCTGGATGTACTGAATAACGTAGGGTCCTGATTTGCGACTGGGTCCCCAAGTGCTATGATGTGATACAAATAATGAATGAAAGCACTTAATTTTTAATTTAAAATAAAATTGTCAAAATTTATTACTAATTTTAGACTTATCAACCAGAAACAGCTGGGATCTCATTTTAGGAGAGCCCAAGCATCTACACTCAGATAATTCAAGTGCAGCTGGAGTGCTCAGATTGAGCACCCAATATCCTCAGACCCAAAAGTAATTGAGGATTTTGAAAGTGCTGGCTCAAATATTAGCACATTCCATTGATTATCCTTTTGAGAGGCCTGGTTTTTCTGTACCCACTATGCAAGGCAAGGGACTAACGGTCTTTTCTTCTGTCATGTTTCATTAATGCCTTTCTTTTTGAAAGGACAGGTGCAAATTAAGTCTCTACTTGAGGATATCCAAAGAATCAAACAACCTATACCTTAAAATCTAAATGCATTTCTACCTCTGCCTTATTTTTAGCCATGTCATTCTTTGCCCACATACTGGGCATCTTCCAGTAATTTCCTCCAGCAAAGAGAGCTGTGGCAAAGCTGCCTTGGATGCCGCTGGTGTTCTTGGATGGTCAACAAAGGGTGTTAATGGACATGGCAGCTGGCTTTCTCCCCCTTGAGGCTAAACATTTTCCCTGCACTAACTCCACACTTGACTGATCCAAAAGCTGACAGCTGTGAGTTTGTCCTGAAACCATGCTGCAGTAACTGCTGCCATTTCACAATATAACTCTACTTTCTCATGTGGATTTAGTGCCAAATACACAGCAGTTTGTGAGCCACGCAGTACAGGAAAAAAAAGCAGAGAGAAACAAACACATTTCTTTTCGGTCTACATTACCAGCAATTTTCCTTCTTTATTCTGAGGCTATGAGCTAAGGAGGAGTGCAAAATGAACCTGAGGCATTTTAAAAGAGCCACCAGTAAAATATGCTTTTGCATGAATGACAAAATAGATAGAATTACAGAGTCTAATGGAGATTTCACTGGATTAGCTCTTAACACTATATTGTATTTTATTAACATTCACAAGTGTGCTTCTAGTAATTTTTGTTAGGAATGAGTTGAGGAGAGTTCAGAGATTAAAAAAGTGGAGGATGCCTCTGCAATGATGCATGTATATGTGATAACTAGAAGTAACTCAAAAGTTAGTGCAGTATTTTGCAACTTATGAGTTTTGTTCCCACTATGTAAAGCTGGATGCTTTACTTCCACTTTTCAGACCAATGAACTTAGGAAACCAAAATAACTGAACTACGTAACCTAAATCAGGAAATTCACAGACAGTAAACTCAACACGTACAGTATGCGTGTGTGTAGCACAGTATAGCAACAGCTGTCACTTCACAGCACTCCCTTACATTTCTGTTTCCATTTGATTTCATTCTCACAGCCTGAAGCATAACCAAATGCTTAAGAGAAAAAGTAGCAAAGCATTAGTGATTATATTCCATTAAGCCTTTAGAAAACTGGACAGTCCACCTGATTTTTAGCAGGTAAATAACTGTTTCAGAAGGTAAACAGCTAATAGAGACTACTTTGGTTTTCTGAGCAGTTCAGAAATGTTTGTATGTCTCACAACATTAATTAACATTCAGAGGAAATAAACTAACTAAGCTATACTTTATTCTCAATACATAAATTGAATATAAAATATTTTCAAAAGTTAAAAATTCAGTCCTACAATAATCACCAGAAATAAAACAGGTGTAATTATCGGAAATGCTACTAACTCTCAGGAACTCCAGCATCTTTGGAAGTCAGGCCCCTTCTGTCCCGATCCGATGTCAGGGATCATTTAAATATCCCGATCCGATGTCGGGGAAGGTTTCGATATGATCCCAAGAGCGAGATTAAGACACAAACGAGGTCACATGCCGCACTCCCAGAACACCTTTTATTAGAAAAGAAGGGTAATAGAGAAGATAGCGATAGGACAGGAGGGAACAAAAGATGGGAAATCAAGCAAGGAGTCGGGATAGGGGAGCAAGAATAGTCACCACCACGGGTCCAGCGGTGAGGCGACGGTGAGAGGTGGGCAAGGAGGTCTCAGTTGCTTGTTCCAGTGGTGATGCGGCATGGCGAGGTGCGGTGCGGTGAGGTCAGGTGGTTGTCCTCTGTCTCTCTCCTGTCTCTCTGCCGCCAACAGCTTTTTTTTTTTTGCCCGTGCCGGTCCTCCTTAAATACCCCTTCGAGGGCTATAGTTTCCATAGCAATGGCACGTCTCTTGGTGCCCCCCAGCACTTGGGCAGGGACACGTCCGGGAAGAACACCCCTGCGGGCAGGGCGCCTTCACAGAACAGGGTTCCCAGAACCCGGTGGTCTTTTGGCCATCCTTGAGATAAGTCTATCACCCTGTGGCTCCAAGATATCTGGTGGTCTTGTGCAAACAATCTTTGAGACAAGTCCATAGTGCAGTTCCTCACATCACCCCGTGGCTCAAAGATAGCTGGTGGTCTTGTGACCGTCCTTGCAAACAATCTTTGAGACAAGTCCATAGTGCAGTTCCTCACACCTTCTCACTTCCATGCCTACGCATGACCCCCAAACCCCAGGGTAACTATGGGTGCCACACCTGACAGTTCCAGCTCCTGTTATCAGCAGCCAATTCATTTTGAAAGTTAAAATTATTTCCTTTTTCTGAAGTTTTTATAATAGCTTATTTATGAAAAAATTCCAGTCTGATTCAATTCCTTGAAACCAAAATTCAGGGTTGAAGAAAATATGCATGCATTTATTACAATATAGCACTGAAATAGCAATATTACTGTAACGAATCTGGAACAAACAGTGAGTACTGGGAGAGGTGGAAAACAGACTGCTCTACCAGTGCCAGAAAGATTTCATGCTATAAGATAGTGCTGTCTCTATATTTTGTGCTTTTTTTTTTTTTTCTCCTTTTAAGAGAATCAAAACTACTTTAAATAAGAACTGTGAATGTTCTCATGCATTTGCTACTTACATGCCACATTTTTATTCTTCTAATACTTCACTTAACATTAGGGAAAGGGGAACAGGGTTTTTTTAGGCTACTTAAAGATCTCACAGTCACAGTTCCAGTACCCAGATTATCAGCAGAAGAGCTAAAGCTCAGACAGCAGCAATGCTGACTTCTCCACACTTCTCTCAGCAAAGTGCCTCAGCCTTGAAGATCTCAGCTGCAATGGAAACGGGGTTTTTCAACCTCCCCAGCTCAGATGGTCTTTGTACTCCCTTCCGAGACTGCCAAAGAGTGTTAATTATATCTGACTGTAGCCTGAGGCTTCGGATGTGAGCACTTGCCTATTAGGAATGAACTTTCACTTTGCTGCAAACCTGCATCAGCTTTAAAACAATAATGAAGAAGTAGAAAGCCCTACATTTCTACTTGTCACTTGTCACCAAGGTCTCTAAACATTACTACTCTTACTTAATTTCATTTTCAGAATAGGATAAGTGTGGAGGGTATTACCATCTCTATGGGAAAGGTGAAATGAAACACTGAGCTGCTCCAACTGGAGCACCCATGAGGAGGTGTGAAGACAAGACAGCAGAGGCTGGTGTCATTTGGCACAGAAACAAGGTCTCCACATTCTCTCAGTCTTTTTTCTGACAATATATCCACACACTGACATCATGAAAACTGCTCTGAATATGGACAAAAGTGGATGAGAAGAGCCTAAAATGTTTTAAGTTAATTTCTATGGAAAGGGATGTATTTTGATGACCCAACTTCAGTTCAAGAGAGAGACAAGTGTTGATACTCTGAGTGATGTCTGGAGGAATCTGCTTCATTCCACTGATTCTTGAGAAACCTCTGAAGACTGACCAGCTAAGGTGGTCCCTTACCACTGGGTGCTGTGAATGATCCCCAAAAGACCACTCCCACCCCTCAAAAATCTCCCCATGTTCTGCTACTATGGAAAATAGCACAGGGAGAGAGAAAGGAGATGGCATTCAGGCCACACTCATCCTCCCATGTAAGTGTTCAAACCATGTGTGGAAGGACCCTCGAAGGAAAACCTGGGCCCTCAGCCATTAGCTTTCTGTTCCGTATGTTTCAAAAACCATCTTCCTTCTCAATAACTATTCATCTCTTTTGCTCTCTATTTGTGTAGGAAGCTGCTCAGGTTCCATTCCTTCACAATGCATCTTCTAAAAGTCATTAATTAAGTAGCAGTTCTTACTTACCTGCATTGATTTAGGAGAAAAAAAAATACTATTTTCAGCTCCTATTAAATTATCAGTATGTCCATTCAATACGGGGTTTTGAGTGTAGAATCACTGTTCCAAAATAAAAAAGAAATCTCAACGTGTTGCAATGTTATTCATCATTCAGAATAGTGTTTTCTTAAAATTGCCAATTGCTTATTATATAAAATTGTATATTTAAAGGACGTGAAAAGGGCTAAAGAGAATGTAGCATGTTTTTCTCTTTTCCTCCCTTCAGTAAGTCAAAGAAAGGGAGCACAATCACAGGAAATATCTAGTCCTTCTGATATTTCATTTTCATAAAGCACTGTTTTGCTTGTATGCTTAAAAGTAACCAACAGAGAGATTTGCTGTAAAGTTGAATTAGGAAATGGATGTTTTTTAAATGCTGAATAAGGAAATAAATTATTTCCATCATTTCAGATCAAAATAGGGCACAGCATAAGGAGCTGGATTTTTAATTGAAATGAAAAGTTCTGACTGAAGCTGGTAAAATTATTGAAAATACTATTTGTTGAGAATGTATTCCTTTTTCTGTTCACAACACATTTGTAAGTGGGCTATGTTATGTGAATCAGATCACAATTAGTGGATCCTGGGTGATAACATATCTCAGCATCAGAATTGCTGATGAGTTTTTCATTTTACTCTGCATTATTAATGATGTGCAATTGGTCAGCTAAAATCAAGGTATCACTTTTGTTCCTGGTGTAGATGAAATACTTTTAAACTGAAGAATAGAGAATATGACTATTCATATGTGAATATCTTTACCTGTAATTGGTTAGGGCCATTTTTCCACAAAAAGCAATCATTCCACCAACAAACCCAGTTTTAAAATAGTCATAAAGGCTATTGGTTTATTGGCCAATAGCCAATAAGCCCTCTTGAATTCAAATAATGTTTGTGATTTTTTTTTCATTATCTGACAAGCCTTGTTTGTGATTTTGTATGTAACTACAATTAATGCTTCCTAAAAAATGGGTAATATCATGTGTATCTTTTAGGTTTTCTGTTAGATGGATAGTGTTTCCATTAATCCTCCAGAGAAAAATTTGTATAGGTAAAGGCTTTTTTACATTAATTTTGTTCTTTTTTGTTAGCTTGAATTTGATTTTTGAGAACTGTGCATCAGAAGTCACCTCCCACATTAATACTAGCACATAAGAATTAACCATGGCTCCACTAGAGTCAGCAGCAATACTGAAGATACTGATCTAGCAAGGCACTTAAACACACGCTTAATCACTTTGCTGAAAAGATTAATATTGGCATCAGTAAAATGCTCTTTTTACCATATATTGGAACCTAATAGTCTCAAAGTGATGGTTAGACAAGCTGGAAAGAAATGGAGAGCACCAATACTCAGTTACCTCCCCACTCTGATGTGGGTAAGAGCCACTCGGCATTTCCTGGTGAGAGCCTGCAGAGCAAAGCAGCAGCGTTTAGGCTACTGAGTTGTCAATATTGGCACACAGTAGATTTCTTCAATAGGCAAATATAAGGAAAATAAATAGCTATATGGACTTCCATGCTACACACACAGTCCTGGATGAATTTATATAGCTTGTGTATAAGATAGGATATATGCACTTACACCTTAAAACCTAGAAACTTAAGAAGTGATAAATATTTTGGTAGAAAGTAAAAGACAGCAGATCAAAAAAATAACAAATTGAGTACAAAGTATGTATTAAGTCTTTACAATTTTGTATTTCACCTTGACATGAAAAAAATCATCGATCTCAGACTCACACATACTAACGCTTTCCATCATGTTTATAGTGTGCTCCTTAAACACCAGCAGGTATCTGGACCTAGGTTACAGTACAGACAAAGAGCAGACAGACTGATACAGAATAGAAGCATATTTCTGCATCATAGGAAAATGCTAGGGGGGAATCAAACATAAAAACTCTCAAATTGAGAACAAAATATCAGATCTAGAATCAAGAGGTACAGATGACAGAGTCTCCTAGAAGCATGGGATGCTAAAAAGTTACAGATTAATAGATGTATGTAACTGATACATCATTCTTAATTGATCCTTCCTTCCTATCCTGCTACCATAGTTGATCCCTCTTTAGTAAGGACATACATAGTCTCCTTCTACATTTTTGTGGTACTAGTTTGTACCATCACAAAACATATCTTATACTTTGCTTTACTAGTGAAAGATGCCAGTTTAGTACTGAAAAATAAGCCAATATTTAAGCAGATACATTTCTTCAGCAGTTACTTTAAAATGGACTTTTTTTTACTTTGTATTGTTAAAAACAGCCTTGGTCAATCAAACACAGTTTCCTTGTTGCTGAGTCTTGATTGCTTCCATGACAACAATCCTATTTTATAGCAAGAATATCCTCATATATAATTAAGATACAGGATGCTATACACTTTTTTATATTGAATTTAAAAGATAACTTGAAGAACCCATTAAGTTTCTTCAATTGTGGTCTCTGAACAGTACCGTTAAATCATAAATATTAAGAATTAAGGTAACTTAATGTTCTGTTCTGTAACTGAGCTGTTTGCATAACTGCTGTTAAAGCTCTAGACTTTTCCATTTAAACAGCATTTAATATTACTAACACATTATTTGGAAACTGCAAGTCCTGAAAATCTAATAATCAACAAAAATAAATAAAATAATGGGGGGCAGGAAAAAAGAGAAAAAACCCTACAAGCTCATTCAAAAACGTAGTCTGTACCATGGTATGTACCTGGCATTTCCTAAAGCAGTGCAGCATACCTTCAAACATGCAGACACAATACAGTCGGCATGTGGTGCTGGTGTGTATCTGCAGCAGGATGTGGGCTTCTCCTGAGACTTCCTATTGGAAGCTTGGTGTCAGTCCTGACTTCTGCGCTTTGAGAATTCAATTCATATTCAGAGTAAACATTTTTTAAATATTTTTTTTTTCTTTAGTACAGTAGTGATGTGACGATAGCAAGGACTGTGACACAGAAGAATCCATAGTTCAAAAGTAAAATCATTTAATGAATGCATAGCACATGGCTTATTCATTATGCTGAATCCAGCCCTGGAGTTGGGCAATGCATACACTAATTCTTTATTAGAAATGTGATTCTACATTCCTCATTTAGAAAATAGCATAAAAAAATCAAGATGTTTGGTTAAGAAAGCTTTCATACCATTTTGAACTTTCCTAGTATGTTTTTAAAAGCACGAGATAATCCTTTTTCTCAGCTATTGTGTTTTATTCTGTTGAGGGTTGCTGGCTGTAAAACATTGTACCTCCCTTTAAACTTTTCCATATAACTTGATTAGACAGCAGTAATCTCTAATGCTTTCAAGTGCAAATTTAGGAGTGACCCGGAACAAACGAGTTTCCTTCATCGCCATAGCAACCAGGACGATGGAAGAATGCCACTCACCAGGCAATGCAAGGCAAATTTCATCCTTTTGATGTTAATTAACAAATTGCTTGCAGAAAAGTCAATGCATTTTTCTTCTTTAAATGTTTGTGATAAATTTTTAATACGTCTGAAAATGACAGAGAAATACAGAAGCATCAGCTACTGACAGGTGAAGTGCAGACAACTACTTTGGCTGATAATTGACTTACTGGTACTACAGCAGCTATGCACTCAAGGAAGGGTTTGCATCAACTGGCTGCTCATAAATCACTTTGGGTGAATTTTGGGACTTGGGAGTTAAGGACTGATGCTTCCAGCTAGTCCAAACCACTTCTAATGCACACTGGGATGTGGGCCCTGCTGTAAGAAAGTGGTCCATCCATGTTTCAGTTTCTGGCATGAAAAAATAATAGGATAACAAACAAACAAAAAAAAATTGTAAGGACAAGGTTATAAGCATATCCTAAATAATTCTGATATATTTTTAGCATGGAAATCACTTCTCACATACACATTTTGTTTGCATAGTTCTAAGGCTACTTGTTACTCTTCTTCCTTTTCCCCTGTTGTCCTAACGCTTTACAACAGTTATCAGTTGTAAGTACAAATTCTTTTAGGTACTACTGAATTGTTCCTAATTTTGCTGATAAGAGAAGTCTTGAAAGTTGTCAGACAGCCAAAACCCACCAAGAAACCCCATCAGAGTTCCTGCTGTGAAGGAGTATGCTGATTCACTGGTTAAGATGCTTAATTCAGACTCTTAACCAGAGAATGTGTTTTCCCTTCTGTCTCAGGGTTTTTAGGTCATCCAGGACTAGTCATGTGAGCTACAACTTCACTACAGAGGTGATCTAAGTAACTCCAAGTTAAAGTGAAACAACCACACTGCAAACTAATTTATTTGATTGCTATATCGTATTTTCTTACTGGACTTGGTTATTTTGATCTATATCTTCTATTTCTTGATACAACAGCCTTCTTAAATAAGGTTTTTGCTTGCAGAGAAATTTTCAGTTAGAGGCATCACTGTAACTTGAGTTAACTTCAGCAAAGATAGTTCAGACTCTCTTCTATTCCCATTTAGTCAACAAGGATAGCAGAACCTCGCAGGGTCACAGAATGTTCAGCCATCGAGCAGGTTGCCCAGAGAGGTTGTGCAGTCCCTGACCTTGGAGGTTTTCAGGACCAGACTGGAGAAAGCCCTGAGTAACCTGGGCTGACCTTAGAGCTGCCCCTGCTCTAACCAGGAGGTTTGGACTTGCGACCTCCTGAGGTCCCTTCCAGCCTATAATATCCTATATGCTATTACCTGATGTTGTGAAGATGAACACAAAAAACCCCTGTGAGATGCCAGATGTTATGGTAAAAGGGAAATGAACGAGAAGCAAGTTTAAGAAATCCATGTTTCTGATGGCACTTACTGCCCCAAATTACCTTTACCAGCAGCTGAACCGAAAACAATGCTCTTCTGATTGGAAAATAAAATGCAAGTTTCTAATCCCCAGTGATGATACATTTATACCACAAAAACCTGCCCTTCCCTGAAATTTACAGATTCCCCTACGCCAGTGCTATTTTGCACCTCTCTATCAGTTAGGAATTGTGTTATGAACTCCACAATGTGCATTACAGTGAAAGATTCTCCCTGCCCATCAATTAAAAAAAAATACAGATTAATTTCCAATTGTCCTGTATTTCTATATGATCTTATTTACCAAGCTTGCTTCCCAGCACAGGAGGAAAAGTCAATTAGAAGAGTAATAAGCAGGAATCCCACCAGAGTATAATGAAAGACTTCACAGAAGGTAAAAAGTCACCTTCTAATTGCTCTTTGCTTTAACTATTGAAAACAAAAAAACCCTAAACATAAATCTGCATGGCTGTAAATCCAGAGAAGTAAACTTGGTGTGCTGTCTGGTGACTTACTTATATCTCATCCTATTAGCTACACTTATCTATACAGAATATAATTTTACAATCCACATCGGTAACTGGTGAATTGCCAGGTACTACCCTGTAACTCTCCTTCAAGTAGTGCAGATGGTAAGAGTAAATGATGACAAGATAAATATCCCACCTTGTACAAGATAATGGACAGAAAAAGACTGGATATTTTAAGATGCATGAGAATATTTTGTGCCCAATTCATTGGAAAGAGAAATGTCCGAAGTAAAAAGCTTAAGCCAAATTCTAAACTAATTTTATAAATCAGAAATTTTAAGATATTAGAAATTAGTTTAAAGAGGTTCAGTGTAACTCTGTATCTTGAAAAACATTTAGATTTAAATTCAATGTCTGATATCCAAATCCTCCTTGTATAGTGATATGAAAAGCACTTCTTTCGACAAGACTTACATTGTTTCCTAAAGAGAACACGACAGTTTCAGAGACTTTAAATGAGCTGATGTCATTTGCTCAAATTTCTCTCTCTTAATAGTTCCTTCTTTTTTAGTTACCTTTTAATTTATTTATTTATTAATGTGCAAATCCATAACAGAAACTGTTAAAGATCTGGTTAAACAGCTTTAACTGTTTTCTACCAGGCAGGTTTTCAGCATTGTCTTTCCATACTGATTTACATAAAGGTATCTGTTTTTTAAAAGATATGTAGTTTTTAGAAAAGTATGACTCCATATGTGAAAGTTCCTTTTTTTAGCCATCTGAGAAGGTGTCACTGCTATCTGCCAACCAGAGAGTGGGGTGGGGTGGGGCAAGCAATCACGTTTTCTTGGAAAAACATGAAAACATGCATATGCAATACAGTAAATAAAATTAAAATAAACATGAGATTTTGAATTCTATTTAAATGGCTGGCTTAACTGTGCAAGTGCTCAGCCTTGTATGTGAGTCATGCTAATGTATGAATTCATTCAATACAGCATGATTATTCTGCCACGCAATATATTAGAAAACTCTTACTAGAACTTCCCAGAGCAGCCAGTCATACAAATTCATATCTCAGAATGAAAAGAGAAATCAGACTGTAGTCTGGGCAAATTTTCTTTCTCACACTGAGCAGAAACTTGCAGAGTAAGTAGTGAGAAGGAGAGGACGACAGTTCCTGGTGGTGGCACTTTAAAGCAAAGAATTTTATTTACACACATACACACTCTTTATTAATTGGTTATTTCAGAAGAAGCCCCTCAGCCTACTCTGTATTTGGGAGGTGTGGTGCCGAGCAGTGCCATTCACCACCTAACACAACCAGAGAGGCAGCTCTTACAGCAAAAAAAACCCTCCTGAAAAGACAAAGGGGGAAATCCAGGTTGCACACATACAACTCTCATTAATAAATCTCACATTAGAGCGTTTGGAGAAAGGAGATGTATTCCAAATATATAAACAGGCCTCTGAAAATCCAGGAATCAATTCTGGCTAACAAAGCAACCCACACACAGCCTTCGTTTGCGATTGGCAACTGAGCTGTGCAATTTCATATTTTCCCATTATGGTTCCTACTGAAACTCTCTATACGCTCTCTATAGTTTACAGCAGAAGGCTGAGGAAAGGAAACTCTCTGTTGACAAAAGAGCAAAAAGAGAATAAAAGAACTTGTAATTTTTCCTGCTTGATGGCTAAGCAATCACCAGGACACCTTTCCCTTATTAAACAACAAAAGGGAAATGCGAATATGTAATGTTTATTGGTATTTTTTGTGCTTGGCAAGAAGCACTTTGCTTCTGCAACTGTGATGTGAAAAATCTCTTCCTGCTGGATGGCTTTAGTCTATCGGCACCCTGATGAGCACTAAGAAAGAATCACAGAAAGACCTGACATCAAATTGGCTGCCAACAGCACCTTCACTTTACTACAGTACAAAAAAGAGGAAAACAAGGATATGCATGAACAGTATGGGTTTCTTTTTCTGTGCTTGGTATCAAGTAAGTTGCTAATATGTTTGTGAATGAAAACATTTCACACACTCATCATTGCTTCCAGACACCCAATCGAGACCATAGCAACAGGCGTCACCACATTACTGCAGGAAAAGACTTTCCTCCTCTGCTGGCTCTAAGTCCCTTCTAAACCAAAACCGGTGACCACTTGTCACGTCACCCTGCTCGTCTTCTCTTCACGCACACTGTCAGCCCATTTCAGAAATACAGCTCAACTTGTTTATTCCTGACTACATCAGAAAGAACAGGAGGTTCAGTAATCACTAACAACTCAAATATTTTGTTGTCTTAATTCACACCGTTTAAATGTATTTTCCAGCCTGTCATAAGGCACAGCATTGTGTCTAATTTACAGCATAGGATAATATAAAATAAACATTCTGATGAGGAGGTGGTGAGATAAAGACAGCTGCTTTTCATAAAAAAATAGAGCATAAATATTATTACTTTTCTGCAATGCCTTACTTTTATAAAGCATTCCCTACGAGTTTAGCCAGGTGAGTACACTATGTGCTACTTTCACTGCACTATCGGTAAATGATTCAGTAGATAGTTACTTATCACAACAGTG
Source organism: Antrostomus carolinensis (assembly GCF_000700745.2). Lineage (NCBI taxonomy): Eukaryota > Metazoa > Chordata > Aves > Caprimulgiformes > Caprimulgidae > Antrostomus > Antrostomus carolinensis. The sequence continues at coordinate 6,851 of NW_010310176.1, read as the reverse complement.
CTAGAGAGATGTTCTCCTGCATCCAGACACAAAGCAGTTAAGAAAAAAAATACCTCAGTTACTGACATTAGGGTTGTGCAATCAAAACTGACTTATGCTGGTTATTTACATTCTTATTGAAGCAATTCATATTTTACTGTGGATCTTTCAACTTCATATTCAATATGCAACAAACCATATTCTTATATTTAAAATAAAATTCTATTTAATTCATCAAGAACTATTTATTTAATAAAAAACATCAGGAACCGAACAGAAATAAAATATGATAATTTAATCGAAACACCAGTCATACTATGTCCATTAATACAGCCTGGCAATGTTTAGTAAATACAATTATATCTATAAATACATACATTAGCTCAAAGATGTACTGTCAGTAGATGTACTTTCATTAAACGTATTTCTTCAATGTTAAAAAAATCAAAACAGTAAAACTGCATGAATTCTAAAATTCCATTTTTGCTTATAGCTCTGACCACATTCTACCTAGAGTAACAGCACAACATCATGCCATGCTGCAGACAGTATCAGAAAACCAAAAACATATTGGGGAATTTTCTTAAAAAAAAAAAAAAAAAAATTCCCTTTTTATTTTGAGATTTTACTCTTAATACTTTGACACTTTCAAAATATAGCACATGGACTGTTTCCTTATCAGTGTCACATTGAGGATAAAAAACAATTTTGCATATTCATCTATTGAATAATCACAACAAAATATATTTATACACAAGTCAAATAATTTAGAATTTAGCAAAGAGCACTTGTCCTCAGGCAGGCTAACACACAACTTGACTTGTGATAATCTTCCAGTAGGTGAGAAATTATAAGATGTGCTGTACAAAGCACGTATCTGTTTTACAAGTAGAGTCTTTCTGAGTGTGTAAATGCACGCCTTCCATGAACTGGATTTCAAACACAGGTATTTCCCAGGTTCTACATTTTCCTATAATGACAATAGGATTCTAGTAACTATTTTTCAGTAATAATGACAGCTTAGTGAAGTTAAATTTAGGATACTAAAGAATAGGAATTCCATTTTTTGTCATTATTAAAAATATTTTTTTTAAAAAAGAGTTGCATTTATTTGGCATACCTTAAGGCTTGTGTGGTTTTAGGTTCCAGTGTATTATCAGCATCAAATGTCACTTATTCGCTGTCAAGCTGGTATAATAAATCAATTTCTTTTTTTGTATTTTAGTGGCCAGCAAGGAAACATCAGAGCATTGAGTATTATATGTGATATTCAGCAGGCAATCCCTGTATTGTCTGGTAGATTTGATTCTTTTTTCAAAGTAAAGAGGGGCTACAGATGCTTTTTACACCTCTGCTCACTTATGGGTTGCCTAAGTCATGAGTGTCCTTAGGTTATCCTCTTTTTACTGTCCTAAATAATTTAAAAAAAAAAAAAAAAGAGAGAGAGAGGGAAAAAATATTAAATGAGAGTGATGTCAATGCATTACAATGTCAAAGTCCTGTTTCATGTTGGTCAAGATGGCTCATCCCACAGTCTTTTCTCACTTTGATGTCAGGGAAGTATAACTGTGCTGTAGTCTCTGAAGTCCTTTCCCGTGTCAAGTATTTTGAATTTTATGATAATAAAATGAGGAGGGGGAGCAATGAGGTTCAAAGACTCAAACAGCATACAGGAATGCTGCTATAAATAAGCTAACTCTAAAGATTACAAGCAGAGAGCTGCACGATAAGGAAGCAGATATTTGACTTCATTTTAAATGTTAAATGAAAGCCCTCCATTTCAGCACTTGGACTTCTAAACATGACATCTTAAAAGACAAATACAGGCCAAGCAAAAAAGCCCGTACCTCACTACTTTACATAATCAGGGTTTATAATTACAAAGGTTTCTTTTTCTGCTTTGTCTTTAAAGCAACTTCCTAAAAATGATCTGCCCTCACTGTCGTTGTTGACTGTCAGACTGGAAAAGTTATATGAAGCACGAGCATTGTCAGGGATATTAATTTGTAAAAGGTTTTGGTTTAATGCAATAAAATCCTTTTAATTCTGCTTTTGAAATAAAGTGCAAAAGCAAAAACACGTTAAATGCTCACTACTAATATTTCATGCTAAAATAGTAGATATCCCTTATCTTCAAGCCACCCTGCCCTCACAGTTGCCCATGCTGTCTCCAGAGAAATTGCTATCTACACTACAACATATAACTCAAGTATCTAATATCATATCTATACTGCAGATATAGAAGATCTCTTGCTTTGCCTCTATGAGAAAAAACCTAAGCATTACTACAGTCACTCCCCAAAATATTCAATAACATTAGTCAAAAAATGTATATTGCTGGGAGAAAAATTAACAAACTTTAAACAGACGAAATTCAAAAACTTCCTGTTCTGGAATCCAATTCCTCTTATGTGACACAAGTACCCATCCAAGTAGCAGCTGAATGTCTACGGCCACAATTAATGGTATCAGCAAACACGAATAACAGATGAATCCAATCGGAGCAACAAATGACTGAACATTCCCCCCACCCCCATATTTCAGAGCCCATTTGCAGGGGGTGACAGTTTCTCCATGCACAGATGACAGTAAAATGCCACAGGCTTTTTCAGCACCTTCAGCAGAACCACACAAAGAAGCAAGACCACAGGTGGCTTCCCGATGCCATCTCCAGAGACCCTGCAGCCCCGCTGGGCAGTGACTCTCCATGGGGTTGCCTGGTGCTCACTGTGGAGCACGTACAGCTCTGGGATTGCTAACGGCCCGCGTGGGTGCTATTGGACAAGGTTGCAAGGGTGGATGAATTCATGAGGTCACACAAGGCCAGAGCCTGGAATCCAATGCATACCAAAGTATGCAAAAAGAAATGCAAAAATCATTGAAAAAGTAAGATTAGGTCACCTTGACATCATCTACTAAAGCATCTTTCTAAAAGAGCTAAGTTGTGTCACAGTTAAATTCCTTTCCACTAGGAGCCCCAGATCCTCCTTGGGGGATCCTCCTCCTTGTCTTTTACTAAGTTGGGTGTAACATTTGCTTTTTCCTGCAACAATGAACCTTCCCCATTCACTACAAACTTTCAAGGGCAGTAAATGGGAGCCTCACAATGACACAGGCCAACTCCCTCCACACCTCTGACTGCACCCCAGCCAGTCCCAAGCTGCTGCTGCACAGCTGAAGGTCTATTGTATGACTGCAGAAATATTGGAAAGGATTTGGTACACATATAACTGTGTGTTATGTTAACATAACACAATCCCAGATGGGTTCACAAACAGAATGCAAGGCAGACAGAAATGATTGCTGAGAAGAGGACATAGGGCTCCAATGTCACTAGAGACAGCCTGGAAGGGCTTTTTTTCCCTTCTTTTATTTGGACAGGGAGCATAAACTCTCCCATCTACAAGGAGGATCGCAACTATGGGATATGACGATATATGGCCTCTACAGTTGGTTGAGATGAATACAAATAGTCTTAGCCAGAGACTTTGAGGGTGGGAAGGAGGAGGAAGGATCATGTGTGCAGTATGGGTGTCTCAATAGAAACTATAAAAGACTGCAGGCATTAACTGCAGTTATACCCATATATACCATATATACACATGGTAATTGTGTATGTCATGTATACACTATAAACCCAGGATGTTTACATCATCTTTTAAAGAAATCGGGTGAAGCAAATTACACTTTATTCCTCTTGTGCTCCACTGATCAGTGGGGGGATTTGCCCACAGAGCGAGGACCACGCACTCCTGCATGGCACACGCCCACAGGGGCCCTGGGGTGAGGAGTGCCTGGAGAAATCCGCCATTCTCTGTTGTTGAACATGCTCTCTTATTTTGAGGAGGGCCAGCAACATTTTTTAGCTCCTGCAATGCTTCTGCCATTGTTTCATACACATCTGCTTTAGGCTTTGATGGAACATTTTAACCCAGACAGCCTAAAGGGTCATAAGAATCATGTGCTTGGTTGCATAAGCTTCCCCCAAAGGAGGGACAGATTTAATACCTCCTCCACATCAGGAAAACTGGAAAAGGCACAAGTAGGTGACTTAACTATCTGGAGGAATTTTCAGAGACCAAATGACACATGTAGTATTCTGAAAGGAAAATCCTACCTGCGCTCTGCTGTTGTTTGCTTTCCCATACTAAAATTGGAACTTGAACTTAAATGAGAATGACTGCTTAACAAACAAAATGTAGAAATATTCTAGATCCAAAAATATCCTGTTTTCAGAGATTAAAAAGAAAAAAGGAAGGATAACAACAATAAGAATGTGGGCTTATAAGACTCCATTGAAATTTCTGTTTTATCTGTTCTCTTGTTTGAAAAAAGCATTATGTATTCCCAGCCATGATTTTTTTATGTTTCCCAATAGAAAGGATTATATAATTGTGTACATGTTATTATCAATGACACCACTATACTATGGAACCACTGACAGTTTAAACTTAATTACTGATGGCAGTTTATGAAATAATTATAAAGAAAAGATTGGACAGCAACCACAGTGATTTCATGCTTCTCCTTCGTATGTGTTTAGCACAATACTGTTGAGTCCCTCAACCTGAAAAAAATAACATGAGTTATCCATCAGTTAGTACCATTGCAGACTGGAAGGGTGACTTACTGTTGTAGGAAGTGATATCATGTAATGTTTTCCACTCAAAGTCCACGTCTTTGCAGAACGTGTCCCTGCAGCCTGTAAGACTGGCTGTTGGCCATATAACAACCACTGCCAAAATGAGAACTAATTAGCAAGCCAGGTTCACAGGCTGTTCAGTCAGGGCCATATACCTTATTGAACAATGGATTTTCAGAGCAGCAGAATATTCCCTTGGGCCTAAAGACCTGAATTGAAAAAGTGGAATTCGAGTACGATGATCTTACACCTGCTTGATTTCATTCTATGGCATTCACTTCCAGCCTCAGTGAAATTCCCTCCCCTCCATGAATTCACTAATTAAATTGCCAATGGCTTTGATACTGATGCTACCTCACTCCAGGGAGAATTTTGCCTGGCTCTCCAGAGATTATTTTAATGTGTTCCACTGCTAGGCACTTTTTAACCCATTCCTTCCTGATTCCATCTCACCTTTATGTTAATGCTATTAGTGCATTAGGCTTGTAACTATTATCTTTTTAGTGAAGGGCTAATGCAGAGTAGCTATTAAGCTTTTCAGCTTTCTGCATACAATTTTTTTTTTCTTCCATCCTCTTAAGCACAGGACCTGACAATTCCTTTTGTTATTCCCTGGCTTCTTATGTATTTTAAAAGCATGCTCTTTCTGCCTTTTACATAGTTTGCTAATGGTACCTCATTTGAAGCCTTTACCTTTCTGGCTCTTTCTTCAGATTTATCCCCTCCACCCAATCCCTCCTCCTGTAATTTTACTCTCTTCTTAGGCAGGCACAGATTTATTTTTCCAAAGATGCTGAAGAATTCTGTTGGGACTTTTTCATTTTAGTGGGTCTGTTGGGGGTTTTTTTGGTGGAAAGAACAGGGCAGGGCGATTAGGAGTATTTAAGTACATTATACTGGTTCTCTGTAACCCCCTAAATATAGATTCTTCTCTTTTTTCCACTGGAGCTGTCAAAGCTCTTTGTGACAAATAGCATTAATTACAAATGTATCCCTCTTTGGTCACTCTCATAAACTGCTTATGATTTTCCAAACTATAGCATGCTTGCTGTTTCCATAGCCAGTCACTTCTGCTACATGACTTTTTTTTTTAAACCATGTGACCAAATAATAAATAATCTAAGTTCAAGGCTGCTGTACACTTTCACTTTAGTAACTATACTAAAATTTAGGGTGCTTTTAGGATGAGGAGACTTTTTTCACCAAACATGAAAAGTGTCTGGGAACTTCTGTACATTAACATACACACAGTGATATTTTGCAATTTGTATTTCAGACAGAATTTGTGAATTAATCATTAGTTTTTCATTATGTACTCAGCAATTCAGTGAGATGTTGCACCTTAATAATTATGCTGCCTGTAGAATCGGACAACAGAAGCTGATTAACAAGTCTCTGCATCATATTATCATATAGAATAATTCAGTCTGGAAAGAACCTGTGGAAATCACCTGGTCCAGCCCCTCACTAAAAGCAGGCCTAGCCTCAAGGTTAAATTCAAGTTCAACCTAAGGTAACCCAACCTTTCACAACTTCAAGGTCATGTGTGAATGAAACGTCTATGCAAATCCTGTTATGCTATTGAAAAAGGCAAGCTGGATAAAGAACTAACTGGTGATGTCTAATACATCACCGACCTATTCCCACTTTTTAAGCTCTTTGCTATGTTGGACAGCTATTAATTCACACACAGTTGCTTTACGGTTTCTTTCTAGACTAATATACCATGGCTTCAGAAGGAGAATTTTCCAACACACTTTCCATGTGCCTACTACTTCTGAGGCTTCCTGCAATAGCTGAAGATCACACCCACACATCTAACTACAAACATGTTTAGAGTAAAATATAACGGAGGAGGTGTCTGTTTTGTTGGGGTTTGGGTTTTTTTTTGTTGGTTGGTTGTTTTTTGGGTTTTTTTCCAGCAACTGAAAAAAAAAAGGAAAAATGTGCAATAGTTCTTTCCTTATTCATCCACAAATAAAATGTTCACATTTTCCATCAATTACAGAATCTTAAGAAAATTCTATTGCGCTCTCTTTATAATCTGTTCTTATTTAGATATCTTTTTGTTTCAGAAAAGTGCAATTCTACTTTTATTTAACATTATTTGTATTACATTTTATATTTTGAAATATACTAGACCACACCTTTTAATTTTAAAGACCAAAACTATAGTCTCATCACTCAGAATACCTGATTATCCTGGTTTTGCTAGGATAGAATTAATTTT
>NW_010310175.1:0-9734 GCF_000700745.2 Antrostomus carolinensis | reverse complement strand
TATATATATATGTGTATATATATATATATAACAAAAAACACCAAAGTCTTGGTCAATGGCAGAACCAACTATCTTTTCTTTTGGAAAGGAGATTGGAAGCCCAGGCAAGGTAAGAGAAAGATGACTGTAACTTTTGTAGAGGATAAAGTTCTTTGTTCTTGAGTCAGAATTGCTGTCTGTATTGCTGAGCAAATGTGCTCAGTTGTGCACCTGCTTTTCCAATCATCCAGACTAGAACACGTAATTCTTTCTTTGTGTGCCCAAGTTTCCTTCCAAAGGAAACCTTACTGTTGAGAGTCACAATGCATACCCAGGTGTCTTTCTGACATGCATCTGGGATGCTTCCAGAACATATACTTATAGATCCAAGATTGCAGAGCACACCTGTTCTGTGGTGTTGATGTGGTCACTATTTATTCATTTAAAGCAGTTTGGATCAAGTTAGTTTTTAACTCTCATTTAATTTTTACTCTTGAATAGTTTTATCACGAATTTCAGAAACAGTGTATAATGAACAACATTGCTTGATTGCTTTTTCAGTGCTAAATAGCTTAATGATGTTCTCCTTCTCCCATCTTTTCTCTCAATTCAGGCACTAAACAAGATTCTGCAGATTCCTGAAGCACCAAGAAATACAGAAATCTCTAAAAAAGACTTAGAAAAAAACCCAGCTAAAGTAGGAAGAACATCAAAAGTGCTGCAAAAAACACTGAAAACCAAAACTCCCCATCACATCATACTTATCATACATGGGCTTGGGTCTGGAGCAACACTTTGCATGTATTCATATTCTGAGATTCATTAATAGGTACTACTCTATGGTTGGTCACATACATTTCAGTTGTACTCAACTAACATTACGATTATGCCTCAATCTTTTTTTTGATGTCTGGCTTCATTAAAAATAAATATGACGGGAAATAATGATTTTTGGGTTGTTTATATTTGCTTGTAATGCTGGTTTGAATGTAATAAAATTGCTAGATAAGATTTTTATGAAATAAGTTTTAGATTTGTCTATGTATTACACAGTAAATATGCCAGTGAAAATCAAGAAGGGATAAGAGATCAGTCTGGTTAATGTGACAGAAGCAGACAGGATCCAAGGTGTAGGAAAAGCAAAGACCCAGCAAGCAGAAGAAATAAAGGGAAAAAAGGATAAATTTTGAATGGATCCCAAATTGTTACTGAGTGCATGACTGAGATCCAGCATTTTAACTTAAATATCAGCATTGGTCTGTTTATACCAATAGATAGATTAAAGGCAGCTGGCAAAGGCATAATGTGCCAGCTTTAATTGTGGCAAAGAAATAGTGGCAATGAACTAGGGAAATGACTTTAGATGATCACCAATAATTTTAATTGATGAAGAAAACTCATCCAGTGGAAAAACCTAACTGGCAAACTAGTGAGTAAAAGTGATTTAATGTGTTCTATGGATTAGAAAATAAGACCTGGCATGGAGTATTGGCTATTAGTGCAGCTGTTGTGAAGATGATCTGCATTGGAAAATGGAACTGAAAAAAGCCACCAGTGAGCAGAAGCTTTGGAAATGTACTGGTATTTAGTGGTATTTTCTGCAAGAAGTTACTACTAATCACACAGCAAATAATCATAAAGGCACTGTAAGAGTCAATAAGAACATACAGTGATTTGTGAGGTTTCAAATTATTAAATAAACAGCAAAACCAAGAAGGTAAGACTCATTCTGCCTGATATTCAGTAAAGACATCTATGTTCTTCTGTAGTTTTAAGACACTAACCAGATGAAATTCTTGAAAAGGAGTAATCATACAGATGAATGAATATAGATGCGTTGAAAATGAACTTTATAATTTATTTTATAGAAATAAGTGTCTTGTGGGAGGAAAAAAAAAAAGGGGTGGGGGGGGGGCCCATGCCACAAAGTACCTTTTTCTTTTGCTAGACCCGTAAAATACTGAGAGAATCTAAAGCAGCATTTTGAGATGTGGCTGGAGGTGTGACCTTCCAATAAGATGGAGGTCAGTGCCTCCTAAATAATTTATATCAGTAGCAGATGAAAATATTTATCCTTTTAAAGTGAACAATGAACATATTGCACAATGAGAAATAGTATTCCTTTTACCTGCATTCTGATATGCAAAAATCAGATATCTAAATTCAAGCCTCCTTCTTCCTTACCATGGAAGAGTACTGAGCATGTAATGGAAGTCCAACTCAAAGCTAGATGCCTAACCTTTGTGTTAATAAAGTTAAGTGAAATTAATCCCATGTTCTGTCTTAAATTTTTCTATGGCTAAAGATATCCAGATATTTTTCATCATTTGACAGGTTTCAGGGAGGTTCTTGAATTCACTAGAAACATTTGAGCAGTATTTTATTAATGAAATGTGTTCTTATTTCTTCTTTTTCCTTTTGTGAGGTAAACCCTGATCGTGATAATTTAAATCATTAGACTACCCATAAGACATATTTTAAACTATGAACTATCATCAGAGGTATTTTGTTGCTACGAGCTAGCTATCTGCTAACAATGTTGGAGATAGCTTAAAAAGAAACTTCGTTCAGTTATGATGACCACTGTACATTTTATGACTGAATTAATAAAACAGATGTACTATTCTGTGCAAAGGTAGCCATACTTTGCTGACAACTAAAATGGTAAAATGAGACTGCGCATGGATGCAAAATGTCACCACACTGTCTAACTTGTCAAGTTCTGCACTGAGCAGAGCACTTGGATGAAAGGGAAGTGGATGGCTTATGACTGGCTTGGCATTCTAGCTGAAATTTAGAGAGCCCAGAACAAGAATCAGTTTATAAATGCGAAAATCACTTACAGTATAAGAACAAATGTACAACTTCAAGTCAAATATTTTTCCTCATACTGCTGACTATGTGCTATAAACCTTTCCCCCCAGTAGGACTGATGAATAAACACAATGTTTAGTGAGACATACTATTCTAAAGAATTATCTTACCAAATCTAAGTAGTTAAGGCCTGCATATTTTGAAACAGCTTACTGAATTTCAATTTAGCAGTTCTAATGTTTAATTGGGATTTTTAATATGTTTATTGACTTCCCGTACTTCACAGTTACTCAAAGTGATATATCTGCTTGATGATAAAAGCCAGTTTCTGCAATCTTACATAAAATAGCATCTTATTTTAAGTTTAGTCCCACTGAAATCAGAAAGACATCCTGTGGAATAAATGGCTGCCAGTGGTGAATAAGGGTGGTGGGAGCTAACTGAATATCTTTTTATTTGTTTATAACATCCAATTGGAGATGGTACAGACATTTACTACTGACTTTATATTAATCTGATCTGCTGTACCTGTGGTTGGCTATCAGGTAAACCAAGTCACTGTCTAGCTTTAAAATCCCCTGTTAAAAGTGGCTTGATTTGATTTAATCTTGATTTATTTGAAAGATCATTGATTTTCCTTTACTGTAGAACTTTTGTTTTGTTTCCAATCTCTGCAGTGCTTTGAACTGGGTTTGCTGTTAAAAAGCGCTTTTGTAAAATAAAGTTGTGGTAAAAAACAAACAAACAAACAACAACAACAAAAAACATTACATGGAAGTTACCTGGAGACTTCACAATGTGACGTTTTCTCTGTAAAAGTACTGTGTGAGAAGTAAACAGCAATACAAGAAGAAAAATATCCTTTTTAAAAGCACAAGCCTGCTACACAAGATAAGCAGAGGGGATAATGAATGTTATAAACCCTGAAAATTACTGCTTATTTTAGAAAAAGTTTATATGTCAGAGAGGAAAAAATGAAAAGAACAGAGTAATTTGTGTACACAAAAGTGTATTTCTTTCCCCAATTAAAAGGAAAACTAACTCAAATTTTGTCACTTAACTTGTGTTCTTTTACAAAGAGGAACATTCTGGTATTGCTGTTCAGGCTACCAAGTGTCATGTATTGTCAGCTCATGTGGGATGTTACTTTGGTACATCGCAGATTTGTTGGAATTGTCAGCTAATCAGCAGGTAATACTGAGTAAATAGGTTTTATTTAGATTACCAGAATTCATTCTGTAAAAAGCAGACATAACAATAGAAATTCAACTGGAGCAAAAATATAGATGTGAATGCCCAAAGGAGGTGATTTATAGGATTAGAATGTTTGTCCAACTGTCTTTTGCATTCAGTTCTTAACATCTCTCTTGTCAGTGCCAAGAGTTTTCAGTGGTGTGGGCACTTGTCTGCTAAGGATTGGAAAGCAATCCCAAATTCATTTCAAACACTGATGTCAGACACCAATGAATCAAATTTTCCAGTCCTGTATTAAAAAAATAAAATCCTTAGTTTTCTCCAGCTAATGGCAATGGAATTTGCACTCATAGACTTAAGCACTGGTTAAGGTGTTTTGTTTTGTTTTGTTTTGTTTTAATTTTGTTTTTCATTACATAGTCTCTGTTACCATGGGACACGATTAATGCTGAATGTGTCCCATCTCTGTATACAGGTATTTATAATTTCAGAGGCACACAAACTGAAAACCTCTCACTTTTAGAGGTCTAAACAAAGGAAATTATGCAGCTGCATTTTCATCTCCACAGACCACCTGTGAGAGCAAATAAAAGAGGCATTGCAAAAACCCAAAATCTTGTAAACCTTGAATTCTTCAGTCAGAAGTGACCTGTTCTAAAAGTTTGACCTGGAGTTCTCACTACCATCAGAGAGGCAGGCTGCTGCTCTCTATTCTCAGTACAGAAAGGGAGAGACACCTCTATATGGACACTGCCCCATCTTTGGTTAGGTACTAAAATATCTGGAATAAGTTGGGAGTGCCAGTTCTCTGTTGACTATTCAGACTGTAAACAGTTAGGTTAGATATTTAAAGTTCAGGAAGTTAATATTCTATCAGGTGAATCCTACTATTAATCATATAAATATATTAAAGAATAAGCATTATGAAACTCTCCTTGTATTTTACACTTTATTTAAAATACAAAGTTTTTAAGAGTACATTTTTCTTATTTTTTTGGTCCATGAACATTTTCTTCAGACAGATGACTGTGAGCCTAGAGTAAGATAAAATAAAGTACACAGACCTGAGCTGCGCCAATAGCAAATGTGACAGACCTGACTCAATACAAAACTTCTTCCACAAAAAGGGATAAAATAAGCAGATGAACCCAACAACAGGGCTGATTAACAAGATATGTGATAGGCAGCTATGAGACTTAAAGGTCATCCCTAAACATGAAGCACATTTACCCTTTTAGCTACAGTGCTGTGATCTTGTTCAGGCAACAAACCCTTGAGACTTCACTGTTACCCATCTATGTTGAGTTACATTGCTAATTTGAATGCCTAGTGATTATGCTGTCTTATGATATCAATTGAAAGGTCAATGAATTCAGGAAATTGCTTTCGTATAGCTTATATGACAGTCTTTTTGTGATTTTCAACAAAAATTGGGTAGTTGATTACTTTCCATATTACATAAGACAACAATCAGGAAATGTGATGATAACATTCATAGAGGGATATGAGGTACTTGTTATGGGTTTTAAAAACATAAGATTAATGAATGAAAAAAAAACCACCAAACCAAACAACCCAATCAAGGCTCCCCTGTAGAAAGCATTGACTCTATTCCATATACTGGATAAGGCAAATACAAAAAAATATAATACAAAGTTTGATTTTACATCTAGAAGGTTCATAAGCATTATTTTCCTTGCATTTTAAAAAGTGTAAGAGGGTAAAATATGTATGCAAACAGATATGGAGAAATATATTAAAGCAATATTTACAAATATTTGTTTAAATTCCAAATGAGTGTTTGCTTTAACTGTTTGCAAGCAGGCTTTATTTGTAAACTATAAATAGTTAAAGGAACAAGTTTTTGTTTGTAAGGATGCTGGGAAGAGTACCATTTTTTTTCTACAGATACTTAGTCACATGAGAAGAAAGTTAGGTGCATATGGACATCCACTGCTTTCACCTCATCGACCCAGCTGGTGGTGACATCATAGATGGTTACCATATTGCTCAAGCATCATTTTCCCTTCGTGAAACCATGTTGACTACTCCTGATAACCTTCTCTCCTTCCAGCTGCTTAGAGATGGTATCAAGAATGAGCTGTTCCATCACCTTCACAGGGATGGAAGTGAAGCTGACTGGCCTGTAGTTTCCTGGGTCCTCCTTCTTGTCCTTTTTGAAGACTGGAGCAACATTTGTTATCCTCCAGTCTTCAGGTACCTCTCCCATTGTCCAGGACCTTTCAAAGATGATAGACAGTGGTTTAGTGATCATTTCCACCAGCTCTTTCAGTACTCATGGGAGCATCCCATTGGGGCCTATAGATTTGTGTATAATGATTTGGTTTAGACTACCTCTGACCAGTTCTTCCTCAAGGGAAGTCTTCCTCTCTCCAGACACTCTCTCTTCCCTCTAGCATCTGGGATTCCTGAGGGGCAGTTTTAGCCATAAAGACTGAAACAAAGAAGACATTCAGTATCTCTGCCTTCTCAGCATCTCCTGAAACCAGGGAACCCACCTCTTTCAACAGTGGGCCCACATTTTCCCTATTCTTCCTTTTGTTATTGATGTACTCAAAAAAGTCTTTTTTGTTGTCTTTAACCTCCTTTGACAGATTCAGCTCCAAGTGGGCTTTAGCTTTCCTAGTTGCATCCCTGCAGGCCTTGACCGCATTCCTATATTCCTCCCAAGTAGCTAGACCCTTTTTCCACATTTCATGGACCTTCCTCTTCCCTTTGAGATTTTCCATGAGCTCCTTGCTCATCCATGTGGGTTTCCTGCCACTCTTGCCTCTGTTTTCTTTCTGTTAGAGATGCACTGGTCTTGGGTTTGGAGGAAGTGGTACTAACTGTGTCATCCAACTATTTCACCTTCTAGTTCTTAAAATCCAATAGCAAAGCCATCAAGAACTCAAGAAAGGAAGGAATCATAATGGTTTGGGTTGTAAGGGGCCTTAAGGATCACCTAGGTCCAGCCCCCCTGCCATGGATAGGGACACATTCCACTAGACCAGATTTCCCAAAGCGCCATCCAACCTGGCCTTGAAGACTTCCAGGGAGTAGGCATTCACAATTTCTCTGTGCAAGCTGTTCCAGTGTCTGACTACCCTCAAAGTAAAGATTTTCTTCCTAATATCTAATCTAAACCTACCCTTTTTCAGTTTAAAGCCATTACCCCTTGTTCTATTACTGGCTGCTTTTGTAAAAAGTCCCTCCCCAGCTTTCTTGTAGCTGGGGAGAACCCTTCAGGTTCTGGAAAGCTGTGATAAGATTCCTCTCCTCTCCTCTCCTCTCCTCTCCTTGATGTTCCATCCCTCTGATCATTTCCATGACCCTCCTCAGGACTCGGTCCAACAAGTCCAGGTAATTCCTGCACTAGGGACCCCAGAGGTGGAGGCAGTAATCCAGGTGGTGTCTCACAAGAGCAGAGTAGAGAGGTGGAATCATCCCCCTTGACCTTCTGGTCACGCTTCTTTTTATGCAGATCAGGATACAATTGGATTTCTGGGCTGCAAGCACATATTGCTAGGTCACGTTTAGCCAAGGGACACCCCCAAGTCCTTCTCAGGACTGCTCTTAGTCCATTCTCCAGACAACCCGTATTTGTGCTTGGGATTGCCCTGACCCAGGTACAGGACCTTGCACTTGACCTTTATACAGTTGAACTTCATGTGGTTTGAATATGCCCATTTCTCAAGCCTGTCAAGGTCCATCTGGATGCTCTCCTTTCCCTCCAGCGTGTCAGCTGAACCACACAGCTTGGTGATGTGGTCAAAATTGCTGAGGGTTCACTCAATCCCACTATACATATCACTGAAAATGTTCAACAAGGCTGGTCCCAATACTGACCCCAGATGAATGCCGCTCATCACAGATCTCCACTTGGACATTGAACCATTGACTGCAACTCTTGGACTGTGACTGTCTATCCAGTTCCTTATCCACTAAGTGGTACATCCATCAAGTCCATGTCTCTCCAATTTAGAGACAAGGATGTAATGCGGGACAACGTCAAATATTTTGTACAAGTCCAGGTAGATAACGTCAGTTGCCCTTCCCTTCACCACCAATGCTGTAAGCCCATCACAGAAGGCCAGCAAACTGGTCAGGTACAATTTGCCCCTGTTGAAGCCATGTTGGCTGTCACCAGTCACTTTGTTGTTTGCCATGTGCCTTAGCATAGTTTCCAGGAGTATGATCTTGACAGACACAGATGGGAGACTGACCAGCCTGTAGTTCTCTGGGTCTTTCTTTACCCCCTTATTAAAAATGGGGGTTATGTTTCTCTTTTTCCAGTCAATGGGAACTCTACTGGACTGCCAAAAATTCTGAAATATGATAGTCAGTGGCTTAGCAACTTCATCCATCAGTTCCCTCAGGACCCATGGATTCATCTCATTCAGGTCCTATGGACTTCTGCACCTTCAGGTTCTTTAGATAGTCTCAAACCTGATCTTCTCCTACAGTTGGGCGGCAATTTGTTCTCCCTGCCTTTGCCTTCTGTGACTTGGGCAGTGTGGCTTGAGCACTTGC
The DNA here is from genome assembly GCF_000700745.2 of Antrostomus carolinensis. Lineage (NCBI taxonomy): Eukaryota > Metazoa > Chordata > Aves > Caprimulgiformes > Caprimulgidae > Antrostomus > Antrostomus carolinensis. Next base: position 1,214 of record NW_010310175.1, on the reverse strand, counting down.
TGGTGTAGACTGAAGCAAAAAAGTAGGAGAGTACCTCAGCCTTCTCCATATCCTGGGTAACCTGGTGTCCCATTTCCTTCTGGATGCTAATAAAGTTCTTTGAGGAGAAAAGGATTTTGCAAAGGGATTATACAAATGCATGCCATCAGCATTTGTATTCAAGAGCTAATATAAATCATACACTTATAGGAAAAATTATAACACTAGAAGAACTAAGAATTTTGACTGCCATGTATTAAACATTTCTAAACTAATTTTATGTTGTTTATGTTAGAAATAATCAATACTCATTATAATTACCCACTAACAATGCCTATGACTTGAAAGGGTGAAATATTTGTGTCATGTTTACAAAGTCAAAATCAATTTGTTTTACAGTGGTAATTCACTTCAGATGAAATTTATGCCAGGTAAACTACTTGTTGAAGAGTGCAGTTTGAATTACAAACAAATGCTCAAACAGTACAACTTTTATAAATAGTTTTCTCTAAGAAGTGACTAGTACCCAATATGTTCTTTCCTACACCCGTTGAAGGTTGCTAGACCTCTGCGTTGTCAATGCTAAACATCAGAGTAGGTATAAAAAGAATAGATTATATAGTTGTGCCAAAACATATCTGTCATTTTTGAAGGGACAATCCGTAAGTTTTCAAAAACTTTGGAAGAACGGAGGAAGCATTCAAACACAGCTACCAGCTTCCTAGCAGTTAAACTGAGTATTTATTTGTGATTCTTTTGCAAAGTGAAAGGATGTGGCAGATTTAATAAGAAATATTTATTGTGTACTTGCCTATAAATGTTACTAATGCAGCAAAAATACTGAATCTGTGGTTGTGCAAGGTAGAGAAAATAGAAGCAAAGTGGTTTCTCTGAGCTTTCTTAGTGTTGACTGGATGTTTTGAGTGACCTTGAAACTAAAATAATCCTACTCATTTCCAACACATGATGATCAGGAGATACAAGAGTACATTCTTTTTTTCCTAAGCTGCAATACAAATTCCCTATCAGCTCTCTTTAAGAAGATAAAAAATAATTCTATCTGCTTCAGAGAAATTATGATCACTGAATATACACAATCTATTAGACCTGTAATGAGTCTCATCTAACAAATCAACCATTTGTCAGCCTTCTCCTACCCTTCTTTTCTGTATTGCTTCCATGGAGTAAGTGTATTTTCTACTGCCATAGAATCACAGAGTGGTTTGGGTTGGAAA
>NW_010310174.1:3507-23801 GCF_000700745.2 Antrostomus carolinensis | reverse complement strand
AGCAGAATAGAGGGGGAGAATCGCCTCCCTCGACCCGCTGGACACGTTTCTCTTGATGCAGCCCAGGATACGGTTATTGGCCTTCTGGGCTGCAAGCGCACATTGCCGGCTCATGTTCAGCTTCTCACCCACCACCACTCCCAAGTCCTTCTCTTCAGAGCTGGTCTCAAGCCACTCATTGCCCAGCCTGTATTTGTACTTGGGGTTGCCCCAGCCCAAGTGCAGGACCTTGCATTTGGCCTTGTTGAACTTCATGAGGTTTGCACAGGCCCACCTCTCAAGTCTGTCAAGGTCCCTCTGGATGGCATCCCTTCCCTCCAGCGTGTCAACCGCACCACACAGCTTGGTGTCGTCAGCAAACTTGCTGAGGGTGCACTCAAGCAGGGTGAGGTCCTGTAGTTAGTTAGCTCAGATCAGACTTGGAAAGGTGTGTCAGGGAATTTATTGGGGATTGGGATGTGCTGAAGTACCACCGGGGAGACATGTGTGAATGGCAGCGGTTATGGCTGTGTCGGACTGGGAGACTGCAACTTGCCACATGAGGAAGTGGGTTCCCACCTTGTTAGTCGTAACTTCAGAAGCGGGGTGATGGCAGACCTGTATTGACAGTTTTGTCTTTTCCTGACAAATCTTAATTCCAGATTAGGAAGTACTCCTGCCCTAATTAACTCTATTCATAATTTCTTTTTTTTAGCTGGCAAGTTGAGGGGAATCCAATTTATGCTGCGTTGCTGCCTATTGTTTTTTCTCTCTGTAATGTTTTTCATTCTTCTGTCAAGTTTTGTGACAAGTGACTGGTTTTCTCTTGCCCTTATGTCACCTAGTCTGGAGGTCGCTCACGGGGATAAAGCTGTGGTGGTGTCTTGTGGGCAGGGTGGTGGGAGTGGAGCTCACAAGTGTCATAAGAACAAATTTTAAATTTGTGTGTACTCCTTTTTGAAGCAAGTTGTTTTTAATACTCAAGTATTGTCATGCAGAGGTGTTGGAAGAGCATCCACTGGATAGGCTCATGGGGTTGCCTTTCAGATTCTTTACATTAGGAAGGTTTTAAAGCTAAGACTAGGAGCAAAAGAGGGGGAATCTTTTTCAGAAAGTTACCTGTGAGTCTCATCTGTTTCTGTGGCACTAGGTCTATGACTGCCACAGCTATGGCCTTGAGAGTTGTGTTTTTCTGATGGAATGAGTGATCTGTTGGAGGCCAGAAGGTGCTCACTGGCAAAAGCGAATAATTGGACCTGAAGACTGAGCTACATCTTTTGTATCAAGCTGTGTGGTGACCATAGGAGAATGGTAGGCTTTCCACCTCCTAGCACTGCCATAAATAGTCTATTGGCAGAGCAGCGTGGGGCCTCCACAGACCCTGGAGTGAGGGAGGAAGCTGGAGCAAGTGTGATATTTTGCTGTTGGTGGGGTGAGAGTGCCAAGATGAATCAGTTAGTACTCTTGCTTGATTTCTCTCCCTCTTAAAGACTAGGAGGGGGCAGATTTTTCCACATCACCAAGGACAGGGAGGATTTGGGAGGTACAGCTGGATTGATGTAGTTGCCAGTGAAAGGGGCCAGTTTTTCTTTTCCCTGGCTTTGAGCTCCCTGTGACTTCCCCAGGCTGGCAAACAGAAAACAAAAATGACAACATGGTTTTCTGCTGGTTTGACCAGCCAGACAGGCTGTTGCCATGCCAGTGCTGGCCCAAGGGAAACAGCGGGGGGTACACTGGGATGAGTGGGATGAGGGAGGAAGGAACTGTCACCTCCAGAGCAGGCAGCTGTAAGATCAGCTCAGCTGTGGTATAAGAGTGCACGGTGAGAGGCTCGGTGTGAATCCTCGCAGAGCAAAAATGTACCTGTTGGGGAAAGTAGGTTGCTGAATTGCTGCTGGATAGCTGCATAGCCAAGGTCAAGTGGTGCCTTTTAGGACAATTGCAGTGACAGCCAGGCTGAGGTAAAGCCTGTGCTGAGCAGTGTAAGCACAGCATTGCTAAATTGGTGTTTGCTGACAGCATCCAGTAATTGGTGCCTTATCTAGATTGGAGCACTTGAATGACACACGTCTCTTCCACTTCCTCCTTTGCTGTCAAGAATGCGGTTTCTATAGGAATTTAAACCTGTCTTAGTTTGATGGGTTGGGAACTGCTGATATGAGCTGGAATCTCAGCAGTAGAAGCGTTAGATTCTTCTTTTTGTGCGTTTGTGGTGCTGTTTTAAAAATAAATGTGTTTCGAAGTATTGTTAATGAGCTTGGAAGAAGAGTAGATATCCTCCTAGCCTCCCTCATTCCTTCCCACCCCCAATATTTTTGTTCCAACATTAAGTTGGAACAAAACTATTTCCTTTCTTTACCAATGAATTTGTAAATGCATTTTTAATTGTATGTTCTTATACTTAACAAAAATCCAGTGGAGTTTTGTAAAAGCCATGTTTCCAGAGATGGTCATTTTGCAAAGGAAGGGGACAATTTGGTGTTCTCCTGTACTGTCTCAAAGTATCTGGGTTATGTTATTACTAAAAAAGAAAAAAATACCAAGTTGTTCCAGAAACTGAGATATGAAATCTTCCAGTTTCCATGTCACTGGTTTGAAGACAGGCCAAATTTGAACTAGCTGAAGCATGGACAGCTGACTTGAAGTGGTGGCACCTCAGCCCTGCTTCACTTGTTGAAGCAAGGTGGTTCTCCATGTGGGGTTACTTCTGTCACCCTCTCTAGTAATCTGGGCCATAAGCTCAGTGAGACCTTGTTTCTTCACCCTACAGCTGAACTCCTCAGGTCTAGTAAGCTGTGTGGTCAGGGTGGCGTGAGGAGCCTGCCCTACCCCTGCCTTTTGTGCACTGTGTTGGTATAAATGTGAGATGTTCATGTTCAGGGCAGCTATTAAAGATAGCAGTAATTATTACAATAGTAACTTACGCCACGTCCATGCCCTTAAGGCCTTAACCAAATGATGATGATAATTAAAACCAGAAGACTCTGACCCAGTAAAATCCACAAATTTGGCAGGGACAGCAATGCTGAGGAGGAATGTATGCTTCAAATATATAATAAATAAAATCAAGCTGTGCGAATGTAAAGGAAAGAGAATAATTTTGTGTCAGTCAAAACAACTCCAGGGCTGAAAACTGGTTCGTGCTCAGAGGTTGAGTCCTTTCATGCCACAAAGTAGATTTTGAGTAGTGTAATTCCAATGCAATCTTTTGCTTTGGGGTAATTGCTAAATTCTGATGCTTGCTCTGCCAGGGAGCACTCCCCAAAATATTGTGTTACATTTGTCTGTCCCCCTTCCTTCCCCTTTTGTTTTTGCTTTTCCTGGCTTCTTGCTACAGAGGCCTGGCTATGAATATTTGTATCTTCTGAGTAGCTCTTCCCAGTTGCATTTCTTTTCTTTTCCTAAAAATAGTTGAGATCTTTGCTCGGGGGGGAAAGCAAGCGTTTTGGATTACTGTCTCTTGCATGGGTCATTGGTACGAGGGCTTGTGAACCCAGTCATGTAAGCTGTTCTGTCTCTTGAGATTCCTGGGGAGGGATGCCCTGGTCCACTGGATCTGGTTTCCAGTTGAAGCACTGTGGGAAAAATTGGCTGTTCAGTTTATAGGAGTATGGGGCTGGGACCAGGCTGAACCACTTGCCACGGGATGGAGGAGATAAAGAGAACAAGTCAACCTGAAAAAGATTTTTGGGAAAGAGCTCTGGAGAAAGTGGTTTGCTGCTCTTGCTGGGAGGATGGGAATTGGTGGACAGTGAATATGCATCCCAGCTTCTCACCAGTACTATCTCCTGCTTGCAGTCCTCTGTCTTTGTAATGCTTTGCAATGCTCTGGCATAGACAAAGTAGTCCATAGATTGATAACTCCTTCTCTGTACCCCAGCAGTGTGTTACTGGGCCTGTGCTGGGAACTGAGTAGGGTTGTTTCTGTACCTGGGTGCTTGTCAGTGAATTCCTAGGGACTGTGATTCTTCTCAGTGCCAGTGTGAAATAGACCAGCAGCATCTGTGTATGGGTCCATTTGAACTGTACTTAGGTTTCAAGATACTTCTTGTTTTCTTTTTCATATGCTCTAGGTGACTTTGGAGAAGGTGCTGGGGATAACCGTGTCGGGAGGCAGAGGATTAGCCTGCGACCCCAGAACTGGCCTCGTTGCTTATCCAGCAGGGTGAGTCACTAACGACATTCTTCAAAGCTAAGATAAACCTGGACTGCTGCATCAACATAAAGATTCAGGGTGTTTCATAGAATCATAGAATGGTCTGGGTTGGAAGAGACCTTAAAGATCATCCAGTTCCAATCCCTCTGCCATGAGCAGGGACACCTTCCACTAGACCAGGTTGCTCAAAGCCTCATCCAACCTGGCCTTGAACACTTCCAGGGAGGAGCAGCCGCAGCTTCTCTGGGCAACCTGTTCCAGTGTCTGAGAAGAGTTTCTTCCTAATATCTAATCTAAACCTTCCCTCTTTCAGCTTAAACCCATTTCCTCCTGTTCTGTCACTACCCACCCTTGTAAAAAGTCCCTCCCCAGCCTTGCTGTAGCCTCTTCAGGTACTGGAAGCACCTATAAGGTCTCCCCGGAGCCTTCTCTTCTCCAGGCTAAACCGATCCAACTCTCTTTGCCTTTCTTCAAAGGAGGGGGCCACAGCCCTCTGATCATCCTCGTGGCCTCCTCTGGACTCACTCCAGTAGGTCCATGTCCTTCTGATGTTGGGGGCCCCAGAACTGGACGCAGTACTCCAAGCGGGGTCTCAGGAGAGTGGAGTAGAGGGGCAGAATCCCCTCCCTCGACCTGCTGCCCACGCTTCCCCTGTGGTCTCCTATAGGGAGGCTCTTTACTGTTCTTTAATCTTTTAACACCAGAGAATTATGACACTCAGCACTGCTAGTGTAATTGGCAAGGGAGAGTGACTGCATTTTACCTGTCCAAGTTTTAATGGGATCCCTTTTAATGGAACGCCTCTCCTTCCTCTTGCTTTAAGCTGGGAGTTGAATACTTTGTGAACTTCTAAACTATGCTCCGTAGTGTGGTGAACTTACGCATAACTCAGTGTGATTCTCAAGCCAGTGAGAACCTAATGGAGCAGGTGATGCTTTCAATGAATTGACAAAAGCCTTTTTCTATATGCTCTGCAACTTATAACTTACCATGTTCCTCATCCAAATGCAGAGAAAGGTTTCAGGCTGACAGCCTGTTACATGTGGATTCTCTGGAGTGCAACACATCTGTCAACTGAAGTCTAAGTCCAGATGGAGATATCCAGAAGGACACTTCGGTGGACAGTAAAAGAGCTGCCTAGAGGGAGGTAGATGAGGGCTGGAGCGGTGGCTTTGTGAGTTGCATGTTTAGCAAAATCATAGATGTCTGGGGCCAGATCCAGATCTTGCTGAAGACAGAGCTCACCCAAAGGGCACGTGCCCATGGAGGAGCAGGGCATGTCAGAGTTGCTGGTCTGTGGGGTGGGACTTGTCTGAAAGAGTGTACTGCTGAAAAATTTTAAAGGGACTGAGAGATGCAGGTTGAGTTCTCATAATGGATGGCATTTTGAAAAAGCTGGGGAGGAAAAACATTTTACCCTGCCAGTGGAAGGGTGGCTGTTGAGATGGGGTGTATCTACAGCTTAGATGAAAAGATGTGATACTGTAGTGGGGATAGATTGGGAAGACAGAAGAGTGAGTCTTCAGGAAAAGCCTTCACTGTCTAAAGTAGCACTATGGGAGGATACTCCAGCTGGCTGGGTTGCAGAAGTCCATATGAGCTTGGCTTTTCCTCTGAGCTTGTTTATTCTGCTGGTCAGCAAGCTAAAGAAGAGGAAGGGCAGTATCTCCAAGTGGTGTTGCACAAGACACACTTTTAAGACATGCAGGCTGTAATTACAAGAAAGGAACTTCCACAACGATTCTAGATGATGTTTTCAAGCATACAAGAAATAGGCTAGCAACACGTAAGGATTCTGTGTTTGTGGCCAAAGTGAGAGATGGGGGTTAGTAAAACTGGCTAGAAATTTTTGCCCATCCTGTCAATCTCCTAGTTCACAGAATCACAGAACCATTGTGGTTGGGAGGAACCTCTTGAGATCATCTAGACCAACCCCCATGCTCAAGCAGGGTCACTTAGAGTAGGTTTTCCAGGACCATGGCCAGGCAGCTTTTGAATTTCTCCAAAGGTGGAGACTCTACAACGTCTTTGGGCAGCATGTCCCAGTGTTTGACTACTCTCACACTAACAACAACAAAAGAAAAAGTGGGGCATTTGGTTTTACTCCTTTTATTTTTCCTTTGTGTTCAAATGGAATTTCATGCATTTTATTTTCTGCCCATTGCTTTTTTTTGTTCTGTCAGTGAGCAGTCTGTTCAACTGCAGACAATTTGAGATCCACATCTGTGCTTGACAGCATCCTTTATGCCTGAACTCTTTAGAGCCAGACAAATATATTCCAGTGTGTGTTGCCTCTTCCTCTGCATCTTTGATGCCACTGAATATGTTCATGCTTGAAGAGGGCAAGGAGAGACAGAAAAAACCAAGTACAGTAAACAGATGTTTTGGGCTTTTGCATAGCTAAAGATAGATTCGTTTTGTTAATAGCGATGTCCTCTGATGAGCTTGTGCATGCCTAACACTGATTTAATCAAGCACGAGGACACCTGGGGATTCTTTTGGGTAATTAAAAGGTTATGTGGTTCCTTAGGGCTTTACAGGGGAATTCCTGTTCTTACTTGTTGGTGGTAGCATCTCGTAGCCTGGTCAGGAAACCTATGGAATATACCAGGTGTGTGTTGTAACAGTTTTAATGGCTTATATGACTGGCTGCTTTTGTGCCACGGCTGGCCTGTTCTGTGGTGCTGCTGTGATTTGCTCCAGTCAAGACAATCTTTAACAAAACTCGCATTAGTTAAGGAGTCAAAACATGAGAGGGATACTGGTGCAGACCTTACTAGGTTGATGAAAGTTCAGTTTGTTGTTGTTTTTTGTTTGTTCCCCCCCTTCTCATTTCCAGTGACTTTTTCTTGGTTTGCAAGAATCCTGGCATTTCTGGTACATTGGCTGGCTTTATTTTGTTTATTTTTGTTTCTATTTGTTTGAATTTACTGAACACCCAAGCTTCTTACGTGAGGCTGATGTAGCAGACTGGGTATGGCTCATGCACAGTTGCTTCATGACCTGTCCACACAACTTGGTCATCTTCAGCTGTACTCCAGGTACTCCAGTGATGTCCTCAGTGCTCTGCTCATCTACTGAGGTTTTGCAATCCTGACATGCAGATGCTTTACTCCTCCAGTCTGTCCTACCCCTAAAAGCTGAATTTATGTAACAACTCTGTATTTTCCTAAGAACACTTTCAACATACCTAGATTCATTTGGTTGAGATCAAAACAGTTGCCCCAGGCATCCTGACTTCATCTGCACCGGGCGTATGAATACATATGTGAACGAGGACTTGTGTGTGAGAAGCTTTGGCATTCTTTGAGCAGAATCTTAACTCTGGTTTCTGATTTGCTTAAAGTAATTGCTTAAAAAAAAATTACAATTGCTTTTCTGCGTTTTCTCTTTCCTGGAGTTTCCGAATCTCCTGAAATAAGCAGTTCCCAATGCAACCGAAGTTAGTTCCAACTCCACAGTGGTGCCAAAGAGCTGAGTGTTACATTATTAATTTCTTTCCTTCTCACTGACTTTTGAACCTTTTATCCTTTCTCTTCTTTGACCCTTTTGCTCCAGCAGCATGTGACAGCAGCTTTGACCCTGATACTGTTTTGCTGGGTTGCTTGTGTTATAGGAGTCTGCCATGAAGGCTGAAGGCACCGAGTGCTGCAGATATTCTAGGCCTCCACTTTCATATAAGGCTGTTGTCTTGGGAGATAAGACAACATAGGACAGAAAATTAGATCCTCTCCAAAAGTCTTACAACTACTGCCTGTATTCGCCTGTTCTTGTGCTGACAAGTGAAATAACCCTGAATTTGCTTAATTTGATCTCTGTTAGGTTATGCAGTGAGTAACAAAGTTAACCTTGGGGGAGGAGTGAAGGGGGAGAGAAACATACTGAATATTTTTACTTCTTGTGGCAGGACTGATGCTCTGTCTTCCTTTTCTTTCATTTTTTTTTCAATTTGCTTTTTCTCTGCCCTTCTCTCATTTTGATTTATTCTCTCCCTTTTTTTTTTTTTCAGTAGCTAGCTGAGCTTCTGTTTCCTAGAAACAAGAAGGGAAACAAAGCTAAGAAAATCCTCTGAGGATGACTAGCATTAAAAAGGGGTGGAGGGGGGGGAAGAGGGGAGGAGTGTCTATCCATTTAAATTCTAGACCAGCTGCTCAGGTAGCTTGAGTCAGCTTATCTGTTTTGGAGTTGTATTTGCTGTTGTTTTTTAAGCCTTGTAGGTTGGTGTGACTGACTTGATTTATTTTGCTTCTCTTTATTCTTCTTTCCTTGGCTCTCAGTTGGTCATGATGGCTGGTTGGGAACCTTGTCTTCATGTGAGGCACTTGCCTGCTTGAGGGAGCAGCCTGTTCTTTTTCTTCCATAGGAGCAGGAAGGGAGTACTTTGTGCTGTTTGGTGTGCAACGTCTTTTAAACACTATTCTGTTACGTTCTGACAAGCTTAAGCCTCTCTCTAGCTCTGCTCATCAATTCCCAGCCACTCTGATAGAAGTCAGGGATTTTTCACGTTAGTGTTCCTTGCTGGGGAAGTTGGTATTTGATACGTAGTACATGTAATGAGCTGACTGGTCTCAGCTTGCATATTCTTCCCCCTCCTTCAGCTCTCTAGCACATCTCTTCACAAACAGCACCTCCTGCTAAATGTAGCGAAACCGCTCTGAGATACAGTGAAATGAATTTCTCTGGGTTTGTCTCAGAAATTACAGTAGCCAGTACAGACACAGCCCCCTGGCTAGTTCTGTGCACGGTACATTTGATGAACAAATGATTTGGATGCCTCCACATTCTTTACCATTCAGAATGAATCACCCTTGTTTGTAGATAGGAAGGGAGGGACAATAAAAGAAGAAGCTATATGAACAAAGTTAAGGTGAAGATTTTCTCCTGCTGCTTTTACCACAACATCTTGTTGAAGAGCTAGACTTGTTCTTCCTTCAGCTTTATCACCTTCAGATTTTTTTGAGATAAGACAACTAATATTCAGAAGTGAATAGTGGTATGATGTGTTCAAAATCAGAAAATCAGCTCTCTGGGTCAAGTTTTATTTTGCTGCTAGTGTGCCATGCATGTTGGATGTCAGTGCAGCAGCCCCTCGAGTGCCAACCTGTCCTACAGCAGAATGGAGCCACAGTCTCCTCGTTTCCCTGTGTCTGCCCCTGTTCCACCCCTCATCCTTGGGTGGTTACAGTGGAAGCCTCTTACCTCTGTCAGCCCATCTGAATAATGCCCCTCCTGACTCCCTGTCCACTGATCCAGGGGGGTAAGTGCCAGGTCCTGCACAGGCAGGGCAATGACCATGGTCTGTGTCACAGCGAAGGGAGGAGCACACTCACAGGAAATGAGTGAATTGGTTTTAATCCAGCCAGGAGTCTGCTCAGCACGTGTGGAGCTGTCTCACACAATTGAGTGGTAAATCCCACTGGAAGCTGAAAGAGTGAGGATTTTTCTTTTTCCAGAAGTGGTTGTTGGTTTGCTCCCAAATACCTTGTTCCAGTTCTGGTAGATAGGCTGTAATGCTAAGTGGTTTCCAGCCCATCCACATGTGGAGTTTCTTGGAAAGTTTTAGTCATCATATTCCATCATTATATAGATAGATTACTGCACAACATAATAAATTATCAGCTTAGAACAATTTCCTTTTACCTTAAGCTGCATATAACCCACAATGGAAGAATAACATTTAGGATAAACATGGTGTAACTTTACCAGGCATGATGTTACCTTAATCTTTCCTTCCTCTTTAAAGTGGAAGGTTCTGGTTAGTGGGGTACGGGAATGAATTGTGGGAGGCAGATCTGGTAGATGACTGCTGGTGGGCGAGGCAGAATTCTGTTCTGAACTGTTACCTTTTCCAGACTTACAACCATTGTGGCCAGATTAGAATTGGTGGCTGTGTGGACAATGAAATCCTAATTTGTGAGATGACAAGCCTTCTTTCAGAGCATATTTTTCTTAATGAATTGATCACTTTACTTGGACACCACAATGGTAGTTGCCTTTAGAGAACTGTAGGTGCACAGAAGGAATCCACTTCTTTATAGACCCAGTGTACCTTTTGGTACACGTGCAGTTTGTGCAAAGCTCTGCTGCTCTGTGCAGGTACAGTCCTTTGCTAATTTTTCCCTCACATAAATGCTAATATTGGGCTGTATCCCAAATGCAGCTTGAATGGGTACAGGGACATTGAAATACTCGATCTGCTGGGTTGCCAGTAGATAAAGCCAGTTCTGTTGGTGCTGACTCTTTCAAGTTTACTTTACCCAAACCTCTGAAGGAGAATTTCTGGGCCTTCTTTGTATGTTCTTTTCTAAAGGAGAATCCTGTGGTGCTGTAAAGACTGTAGAAACTTACCCTAAAATGAAGAGAAGTTCTCAGCTATGGTTCAAAGCAAATTTCAGCATCTTTGGCCACACCAGAGGCAGCTTGTTTTGTCCTCTTTAAAATGGGACAATTGCCTTTGAAGGGTTAGACTTCTTTCCCCTTCCCATCTCCCAGGAATCTGGACTGTTGTTAATGCATTTCTTCTGTGAGGCTACTGTGCCATCTGGGGAGTTTTCCAGCTGGCACAATTGTGGTGGTGGACCTGAAGAGGAAGATAAGAAAATCCCCTTCATTGAGATTGTTAAACACTGTTTGAATTTGAGAGCTGTGACTGCAGCTGGGTTTGAGTTGGGCCATTACAACCAAACCAAACAAATTTTCTCTGCCAAGAGGGACCAGGTTTCAGTGTCCTGAAAGTGTCCAAAAAGATGATGAAAAGTAGCCAAAACTTTCCCTCCCTTTCCTTGCCCAGCAATAGCAGATCTCTCAGAAAGAAGTAAGGATACTTTGTTTAACTCTTAAATCTCCCCGTCTTAAATACCCACTGGAGGGACAGGGGCATGCACTGAGGCATGAAGACCTGAAGTATAAAATGCTTCCTTTCACTCCTCGTTTTTGTTCATGTACATTAGACAGGGAGGGTGGGCTGAGGACAGCTAATGCAGTCTTAGTTTCTGGCAAGTGAGCAAAGTCTTTGCACTTGGGACAAGAGAATGAAGATCCCCTTTGCAACAGTGCTTTATCCTCAGGCCAAAGAATCATAACTTTGATATTTTAGTTTGCAGAGGTGGATTTAAGGGGGCTATGGCTTCTCCCCTGCTCTCTTGCTGTTTGCCTGTGAGATTCAGAGGTAACAATCATGCAGCCCTGGAGCAATTGCCCTCTTCCCATTTGGATAGCAGCTGGGTCCAGTTGTGAATCCCCATCGCTGCACTCCAGTAGGTGCAGGTTTATTCATCTGAGCTGTTTGCACATGCCTGTACAGTGAGGCAAGAATTTCTACATTGGTTTTTGGTTGGTCTCCCTTTTTGTGAGTGCTGGAGGCTCTTCCCCATTGAATCCATGTCTCTGTAATAAAACTGCACCTAAAAAGTAGAGTTGTTTGCTGACTGGTTATGTATTGATTCAGTTCAGCTGCAATGTCACTTGATTTGGCAGAAGAGGAGATGAAGAAGCAAACAAAGCAGTACTAGTGATCACGTAGAGCTGTGGGGGCAAACTCCTCTGGTTTAAGTCCTTAGCAGAATGGAGTCAAGCCTGTCAAACTGACTTCCAGGCAGTTTCCATCATTAAATACTGAGATAGCTGCAAAGCTCCAGACCTGCAGCAAACCTGCTGCCCAGCAGAAAAGGGAGAAAAATAGGACAAAACCTCAAAATAGCTGGGCAGAAAAGCTTCTTACTAAACCAGAGGGAGCCTGTGTCAACTCTCTGACAAAATTGCTTCTGTCTGTGCTGCGTGCACTGAAGACTGCAGCGTCAGGGTGCTGTCAGACTGCTGGAGGGAAGGTGTTGGGAGCATGAGCCCTTGGATCCAAGAGCTCAGCTGCTGGCTAGGGAGGTGATTAAGACAATCTTTGCCAGCAGTGGAATAGGCTGAAGCTCTTGTGGTGGCCAGTGGGAATCTGTGGGATGCTTGGATTCAGTCGCTGCTTGACTTTGTACCTTGTGTCACACTTGGTATTGAAAAACTAGTCAGGGCAGTGCTGATGTTTGGCGTTGCCAGCTCCCTTTGAGACAAGCTGCTGTTCTGCTGTACACAGAGCTGCTGTTTTGCTGTACATGGAACTTCTGGTTACTTCTCCAGAGTGCCATATGCTAACCCAGCCTTCATGTTACAAGGGGGTGGGTTGCTGTTCTGTAGCCAGCTGCTACAGCCTTGGGACAAATAGAGATGGAATGTGACGCTTTGTCCCACAGTTACTGTTTGAAGATCTGGCAGCAGCAATAGGTCTGATAACAGCATCCTCCCTCAAGCTGCCGGGTACCAACATGCCTGTTTTTCCCCTGTCCTTCCACTGAAACCATGTGATATAAGCCCTTTCTCCCAAAACGCTTCCTTTGTACACCCCATCCTATCTGGGGTGAGCCTGTGCTCATCCATGCTTCTGTGCTTCCTGCTTTCTCTCAGGCACCAGGAGAGGGCTGGATGCTGCAGCCGTGCTCGGCGTAGGAACGTGCTGCTGCATCCCATTGTCGCTATAGAAGCCCCTCCAAACGAGGAGCAGCAATATGTGCTTCCACTTGCAGCCCTTCCCGTGGGAGGACCCACCCTATTGACAGGTAGTACCCGCTCTCTAGGCTCAGGGTTGAATCGAAGTTGAAGTCTGGTGACCCTTGGTAGCAGGGTTTGCTGCTGTTTAAAAAATCCAACCAAACAAACAAAAAAATAAACCAAAAAGCCCCAGACAAACCCCTGAAAACCACAATAGGAAGCCTTGGTCTGTTTAGATTGACATAATTTTTGACATTTAGATTGAGTTGAGAACTTTTCAAGGGAGTGGTCCATTTGCAATGAAACATTTTGGGAAATGTTTCACAAATTTGTTTACCAGGAATTCTGTGGAGAGAGATAGTATGAGTGGGAGCAGGTGCCTTTCCCCAGAACAAATTGCCTGAGAAGATCTCCTTGGGGTGTGGGGAACACTGCTTTGAGTTGATCAGAAAACTAGATTCAGTTCAGAGATAAGCTGGTAACTCCATTCCTCCTTCCTCTCCTCACCTGCAAAATTACAGGGTTAGGGGCAGGAAAATCAAAGAATCATAGAATGGTTTGGGTGGGAAGAGACCTTTCAAGGCCATCTAGTCCACCCCCCCTGCAGTGAGCAGGGACATCTTCAGCCAGATCAGGTTGCTCAGAGCCCCATCCAACCTGACTTTGAAGTTTCTCAGGGATGGGGCTTCTACCACCTCTCTGGGCAAACTATGCCTGGGTTTCACCACCCGCACTGTAAAAACTTTCTTCCTTATATCTAAATCTCCCCTATTTTAGTTTAAAACCATCACCCCTTGTCCTGTCACTACAGACCCTACTAACAAGTCTGTCCCCATCTTTCTTTTAGGCCCCCTTTAAGTATTGAAAGGTGCAATAAGGTCTCTCTGGAACCTTCTCTTCTCTGAGCTGAACAACCCCACCTCTCTCAGCCTTTCTCCACAGCAGAGCTGTTCCATCCCTCCGTTCATTTTTGTGGCCTCCTCTGGACCCGCTCCAACAGGTCCACATCTTTCCTGTGCTGAGGGCTCTAGAGCTGGACACAGCACTGTAGCTGGGGTCTCACCAGAATTATGTTCCGTATTTGTTCTGTATTTGGGATGATAGCAAGAGTTTATCTGAAGGACAGGAAGACTCTGAAAACAGCCAGCAGTGGGGAAGAGGCAATATATTGTAGGGCATGGAGAACTGGGAGGGTTTTTTCTCTATTTTTAGTCTGCCATGGGACTGGATGTTAGAGAAAATCACTGCTTCTCTCAGCTTGCACCTTTTTCTAAAAATAAGAGTAACAGTTTTCTATTTTCTCCCTTATAGAACTGTAGATAATAAGACCTGTGTATTAAACAGGTGACTTAAAAAAAAAAAAAAAAAAAAAAAGACCTGGACACTCTTCTCCCAACATCACACACTAGCCATCCCTCAAGGCAGTGGAGTCCACAAAGACATGTTCTGCTGCTTTTTAAGAGCCTCTGCAGTGTGCTGCTCCTTGAACGTCCCACAGCTGGTTCCACACGTGGGACATGAGTTCAGATGATGCTGTGGTAGGTATATGCACAGAAAGTTAAGGATGTGATTGAGGCAAAGAACAGCAGCTGCTGCTGACTCCACTGCCTCTGTGTGCTCCTTTGTACCTGTTCCCAGCACGGAGCAAGCCCAGTTCTTGACAGAGAGCAGAGCAGAATGGGGTTGTGGTGGAAAGAAATGCTTTCAGAATGGTTTTGTAGAAGGAAACTGGGTGGAGGTTGCATAGGCATCTCTTCAGTGGTGCATTTTGCTTTTTTTCTCTGAAGGTCAGAGCATTTTTACATGCAATTTGTTTGATTACTTCAAAGAAATAAGTAAAAGCTTTTCTTGTTCCACCCTTCTCCTCTTCTGTGTTATATGCCTTTGAACTCTGAGCCTTCAGTACCACTGTATGGCACACAGTTGTGTTAACTACAAGCAACTTTTGTGCTCAACTGACAGCAAAGTTGGGGATGGTTTTTAGTGTACGAATGAATTGCAGGACCCTTATTCTGGGCCAGAGAAGGCTCCTTGCCTGCAGCATGTGTGCAGGCAGCGTGAATGTGCTCTGACCTGCAGCAATGGAAATGCTGGAGAGGGGGTTTCTTTCTGTGTGCGATGCTGCGGTGGTGTGAGTGAGCTGTAAACACAGTTTGGTAGTGTGGGTAGGACAAGTCTAGTTAGGTAGCTCCTAACTAGAGCTACTTCTCCACTGTCTCGCACAACTGGTGTGGCAGGTCAAGGCACTTCTGGGGGCCAGAAGTGTTAGCTGAGCCCTCAAGAAAGTTTATGTTAGATTGTGGATTCTTGCTGGTGCCAAAAAATGTTAGTGATGGAGAAAGTGAGAGCAGGGAAACGGGAATGCTTCTATCTTTGCAAAGCTAAAATGAAAATTCTTGTGACCAAGAAAAAGCAACTGCTCTTGAAGCTTCCCTGTGCTGGATTCCTGAGGCTGGGAGCAGGGAAAGAAGGAGCTTCTGGAGAAGTCCTGTGAGTTTGCTGCTGTTTGGGTTGCCTGACAAACCATCGGAGAAACTATGTAGTACATGGTTGTAACTGCTTCCATCCTAGTTCCAGGGAAAATATTCCAGTTTCCTCAACAGGAGAGTGTCATCGTGCCTGTCAGAATAGCTACAACAGTTGCTGTTTTAATGATTATATTGGTCATATCTGACTTTAACCTGCCTTATTAAGAGAAACGCTGACTGTCTTCTATCTTTCACTGTGCCAATTGTACCAATTTGATTTTTAAATTGGGAGGCAAACTAGAAATAATCCCATGTAGATGTTTAATTTGTCACTTTGTGCTCTGATCTCATTAACCAGCATGTGGACTAAAGGGAAGTCCCTTTAAAAAAAAAAAAAAAAAGAAAGAAAAAAGAAAAAGGAAAGAAAAAAAGAAAAAAGCAGTCTCGTGGTGAGGGTCACTTGCAGTTTATGTGCAAAGAAATTGAAGCGAGAGAATAAGCATGTCTGCTTTATTTAATAACAGCTAAACATTCTGGTAGAGCTCTGCAAGTGGGAAGCTTTGACAGGTTTGGAAAGCTACTGCGTGCTAGTAGAATAGCGAAGAGGAGTGGTTGCAAAGCTCACCATGCCTTGGCTATTTTGGAACATGTAGGCCTTTTCTCAGCTTGAAGCTCTGCAACCCCCTGGGGTTTGCCCATCACTTGAGAAAGGAGGGGGATGGCACAGAGCAGGAGTGCCTGAAAGCCTGTGTACCTGCAGGTAGCAACCTGCTCTCCTCTCCACCTGCTCTGTATCTCTCCAGCAGTTTTACCTCCTAGCAACCAGCACCTTGGTGCAGCAACATGACTTGAGCCAACTCCTGAGCTTGCATAAGAGCGAGGAGGAGGAGGGGGGGAATGGGGACTGAATAGCAAAGTCTGGGATGAAAATAAGATACCAGCCGCCTCAGCTGAGCTCCACCCTTTCTAGGAATCTCAAAACAGGCACTGTGTCTCCTGGCAACCTTGACACAAATCATAGAATTTAACTTCAAAGAAGTACATACAGTCCAAAGGACATATCCCATCACCAGGTGTGAACAACAGGGAGTTGGTCCTTTTCCTCTTCCTGGAAAATCTGGCACTGTTAGATGGTCTGGGGTTGCACGTGGTGTCAGAAAGGCAACAAGTTAAAGGTGAAAGAGCGTCTTCGTCGTGTTAGGACAGCTAAGAAGGGCCAAGAAGCGGTATATTTGCCCTGAAGTGCCCTGGCTATCTCTTAGGAACCAGATGTAGGACTTGGCCGTCCCTGCTAACGCTGGAAGCCGTGCCCTGCGCTGGAAGCCACGTCCTGCAACACGCACACGCGTGCACCGGCCTGTTGTGCACCTGAACCTGGTTCTTTCTGCTGGCAGTCAAGGACCAACAGAGCTGCTACCAGCCATTTCCTTGCCTTTGGTGTCAAGCTGCTATACTTCCACAACGTTGACCTAATGCTTCTTAGTCCTGGACTTTAGCCTGGACATATTTCTCTGTGACAAGAGATGTAGATATATGAGAAAGCAAAACTGAGTTTTATCACGATTGCTTCTCCTTCCAGGAAAGCTGTCTTTTTCGATCTTCTGACAACTGATGCTCATTAGCTACTCTGAAGAAAAATTTTAGTGCGTTTAGAATTCTCTGTATTATGCTGAGATACAGGCAAAGCAGAGGTAAATGTTCATCAGCCCTTAAAGCCAGAGCTGTCACGAGGTTGTGTTAGAAAGATAACATAGGCAGAAGTGAATTTTGCCAATCTCTGAGAAGCGGCGGGGCCGGGCAGGGAGCTGGCAAGAGCTCTGGGCGCTGGGGCCCAGGAGCTGCAGGAGGCTTCCCATGAGTTGTGGCACTGACAGCAGCTGTGAGGAGAAGCAGGTTCCCCCCCACCCCTTCTTTCAGCATCCGCCAGCCTGTCCTCGTAGGGCTCTGAATAGGCAGGGCTGGCAGGAGGCTTTCCTGCCTTTTTCCTGGCCCTGGCAGCCTGCTGCCCTGGGCAGCTGTGAGCTTTGCTTGTGCCTAGAGGAGCTGAAAACAACTGACCTTTTGAGCGAGTGATTCTTTAACTCCATGCTTTTGAAGAAGCAGGTTTGATTGTGGGTTGTGTTGGGTGTTTTTTTTTTGTTTGTTTGTTTGTTTTGTTTTGTCTCTGACACTCTGACAGAGATACGGCAAGGATTATGCTCACTGAAGCATTCA
Organism: Antrostomus carolinensis; assembly: GCF_000700745.2. Lineage (NCBI taxonomy): Eukaryota > Metazoa > Chordata > Aves > Caprimulgiformes > Caprimulgidae > Antrostomus > Antrostomus carolinensis. Next base: position 6,452 of record NW_010310174.1, on the reverse strand, counting down.
AGGGGAAAAGCTGCCCCAGTTTTTGTTGCTGCAGTGGGGGATTTTGCCATCTGCCCTGGAACGCAGGAGAGATCAACAACGGGTGGATGGGCACTGGAGGGGCCTGCCCAGCACCCTACCCCCTGCATGGCCATCCTCCCCAGGGAGATGGTGGTGGGGAGGGGGCTGGGACACAGACCTGCCTCAGTCTCCTTCTATTTGAAGGTTAATTAGATGAGAATGGGGAGGATAGAGTTGCTGCTTTGATTGATGCCTCTTTAATATTGACTACGCTGCTTGCTCATGGTAAAACAATTAAAGCCCTGAGGCATCTGCCATGAGTTGTCATGTTCATCTGCCCCAGATGATTAGTTTGATGTATAGATCCCGAGTTGCTGAGGGGATGAGGGAATACTCTGCCTACACTTGCTGCTGGAAACAGTGGTGTTGGCCCATCGCTTGCAAGTGGGATATGTTTTTCCTTTGGGACTTGATTTTAAAGGAAAACACTTATTCAGCTTTTGAGGCTTTGTGGCATGGTGGGAAGTGCTCTTGCAGAGAAGTCAGTGCAGACCTGAAGTGTAGAGCCAGATGTTTCCGTGTAAGCCCAGCTGGATCTGCACATCACTGCGGGGAGCTCCTTGCTCCCTGGAGGATGCATTCAAAGAGAGCTCCCATCTTCTCTCGTTATACCGTTGGGCTGGAGAGCTGAATTTGCTCATTGCTTGATGGCAGATTTGATTATTCTGCAAGAATTTTATTGTCAATTTTGCTTCTTTTTATCTCTGAACTGCTATTTGTCTGGATTTTTAAAACATTTTTTCTTTTTTTTTTTTTTATCTTCAACTTGTCTTTCATTGCTTCCTCTTCCCCTAAATCTCTTCATTTTGTTTTATCTGAAGCACTCCTGAGGGCTTTGTTACAGTCAGTCAGTGTTGTTTATGGGCAAAGAGGAAGCACCCCTTATATATATGGGCTATGTGTGTGTATAAATAAAAGAAGGCAAGAATTTATTGTTAGTATAACTGAACACTCTAATTCAAGAATCATTTTACTTTACCACTAATTATTGCAGAAAAAAGAAAGAATAATAACGGATTAGAATACTTCTATGTAGAAAAAGTCTCACTAATTGCGATAATGCAACTAAAACTGTAACACATTTCTTCATTTCTGTTAGTTTTTCCTGGTGTTATGCTCAGCCTTGTATTAATGCTCCTCTGGATCTTAAAGTCAGTCGTTGGAGGGTAGCACTGTAAATCTCCAGCCTTTGTAGCCCTTCACTGGGAGGAGTATGATGTGGATGTTGCTGGATTCTTCCTCACTGCAGGGTCAGCCTGGGTTATTTTTTATATGTTTGCTGACATGCTTTCACACCTTTTTTTTTAGTTGGTATGCAGCTCCATGATGCTTCAGAATTAACTGTATATGGTGTTTTTCATGCATGTTGGATATTATTTCTTTGTTTTCCTGGTTACCTCTAAAACCTGTTTTGTTCAGCTCTAGGTCTGTATTTCTTTAACGGACCATGGGTGGATTGTTCACAGCCGTGGGGTCTCTGCTGCCAAGCATGTGCCTCATCTCTTATCATCCCATGCCTGTACTCCTCTGCACTGCACCCTGCATCTCCACTTCTCAAGGCTTCTGCTATCATACCATGCCTACATTTCTCTCAGCTATATCATTTTGTTAGTTGTAAATATCTCAGTCTACATAAAATAACTGCCTGTTACTGTTGTTTATATAAAACTGTAGTTGTATCACACAAAGATAAACAGAAGTAAAAGAAATTAGCTGTAGACACCTGGTCAGTTAGAGAAACTGCTGTCACAGCTCAATCAAGGAAAACAGAGCTACAGGCAGGTCAAGGAAAGTTCAGAAGAAGCAAGCCCAGGAAGCCTGAGGCCTTTCAGATCAGTACTAAGCTTACGGCCTGTTGCTGAGAATGGCAGATCTGGGGCTGTCAGCCAGATGCTGATTGAAGAGGGACTGACTCTCTGGAGCAAGTGGAGGGGTGGAGCGCAACTGGGGAGCAAGAGATCCCCAAAGCAGGTGTCTTGGCTGGTCAGTCAGGATGGAGAGTTGTTCTTTTCTACTTGTTGATGTGCCTGTGACAGCCATAACTTTGGGAGGAGATGTTGGCATAAGGAGACAAGTCCTTCTCAAGAATTAACATAGCATGCTGTGACTCTGTAGCATCCATCCTGGAAAAAATTGCATTCTCTCCCGTGATGCAAAGCTCTTCAGGTTTTCAGCCACGTTCTGGCTGTTTATTTCATCCTTCTTGGTCGCACCTGGGACCAGCCAGGTGATGCTCAAGGCTCCATTTTCTACTGCTTCTCAGTCTCTCCTGTCTGACTGATCAGCACATTTTCTTGTCATGAACTGTCTCAGTGATTGTTTTATTCCTCCAGCCTTCCTATCATCAGTTGCCCATTGCTCTAGCCCCTGGGGCTGCTGCTCATTTGCCATGTTCAGTGGGTGTTTGCCAAGAGTGCTGGAATAAAACGCAGCTCTGCAACTCCTACTCCCAGCCCAGTTGATTTAATGCTTCGTGTAGGTGTATTACTGGTGTTGCTTCCCTGCCCTTAGGGAAGTGAGTGGTTTTGGAGAGAGGGAGAAATGTGGACTCTCTCTTTGTGTGCATGTTACAGTCAACCATGAGCCATATGTATGCGTATGTCTGTATATATACCTACATATACTTTTTAATAAATATATATGTGTGTGTGTGTGTACATGTATTTGTCATCAGTGCCTTATGTCCTTTGAGGCTTGTCAGACGTGCAAGCTGACAGGCAGTGAAGCGCCTGTATGTGCAGCTGCTGCTTTGCGTGGCTTCGTTCTTCCACCTACTTCTGCTGCTGGCTAGAGGGGAGGTGGGATATTCTGCAAGGCAGGGGGGATGGCCTTGGGCAGTGTTTTATCCCTGGTTTCTTATCCATGATTTTTTTTTTTCCTTCCCT
>NW_010310174.1:0-3473 GCF_000700745.2 Antrostomus carolinensis | reverse complement strand
CTGGTGACTAGGCAGCCATGAGCCATAACAATTAACTGGAATAATATTCATCTTCCTTGCAATTGTAATGATTCCCAGTTGGTAAGCTGGTTTAGATTCCATGGTTTTCCTCTGAGCCCATTTATCCCCTCTCCTTTGCTCACATGCTCTTCTTGCCCAGTTCTTTCACAATCTCTGTCTGGCGTAGCTCTTTGCCTCCCAGAGAAGGTGCCTCCTTATTGTGCAGCTCAGTGGAAAGCTGTCCCTCTCCCCAGGGCACTACTGCTGTCTCTGGCTCCAGCGTGGCTGCTGGGGAGTTGCGTACAACTTATCTGGAGGGAGACAGGACCTGGGCTGTCTTTTGTCCCTGCATCCATTTTGAGTCTGATTTTATTTTCCTGAATCATCACCCCGCGTTACGTTTGCCCAGTGTCAGAAGGATTGCCAGTTTTAAAACTTCTCCTCCTCCTCTTCTGCTCTGCCCCCTTAAAAAGACACCTTGAAACAACCTAGCGTTGGAGCTTTCCATGCTAAGATGGAGTTTTCCATGGGTGGTTGTTTCAGGGGGGAGAGGATACATTGCAGCTGGACCCAGTAGAAATCACTGTGGTCTGTCCTTGCGGGCAGGCAGTGGCCCTTGCTCTGGTAGGAGGCAGGCAGGAGGACTCCAGCAGTTTATCTTCTGTGTTCTGGTAAAGCTGAAACTTCAGTGGTGTCTATGTGTATGCAAGAAGAGACACCTGGAGTGGTCACTGTACAGTCACAATCTCTGCTCCTTACTGGGTCTTTTCATCCATTTATGTGTTGGGTTTTGTAAAGTTTTTTTTAAAGTGCTGTAAGTGTCTTTTCAGATTTGTGCATCTGTTCTCTGCCATCTGCATCTGGAGGTCAGAGACGTGACTGGTTGTGTTAAGGTGTGGTCTGGCAGATGTAAAGGGGGTGTTGAGAGCTGCTGATAGAAGCTGTAGCCCATGCACTGTATGAGTTTGTGTTGGCCCTGTGCAGGGCATGAGCTGAAGAAGGAGCTTCTTGGGCAGTTGTCTCCTCATCTGCAGCAAAGCCTGTACATGTGGACAGGCACAAACCACACTGGCAGCAGCACATCATGGGGATGGCAGCATCCTTGGCAGGTGGTTGGGGAGAGCAGTTGCCTGTTTATCTAGATGTCATCAGATCACGTAGGCACTGATGGGTTTTTTGCAGGGATGGTGGGCATTTTGAGGCTCCCATGTTTGGGGATGTAGTATTTGTTCTCTTGCATGGTTTGTTCTTCCATCTCAGTCAATTGGAGGTTGAATGAGACCGGAGCTGTCGCTAGTGTTACCCTGCCTCAGCTGAGGAAAGTAATTGGAGCACTATCCTGTGGTTATGCAAAGCAAATAACACTGGGCAGAGACAGTCTATTTGGCTCCTTCATCTTGTGTTCCCTCGTATGGGACGTGTCTGCCCTACCAGTCAATGCAATGGGCAATGTGAATTCAGTAGACTGAAGTGGTGGGGGAGCAGAGGGTGCCGTTGTCCCTTTGGGGATCATCTCTACAAATCCTTCTTGTCAGTCCTGCTCTGCCTTCTCATAAACTCAATTTGCTGTGCTGCTCTCCCTCTTCTTGTGTGTAGGTGCCCACTGGCTTAAGATATATCTCTGAACGAATGTCAGATTTCTGGAATCTGGGTGAATAGTCTGGATAAGCATCTCTGAAATCTGCCCTGTTCTTTCCTAGGCTTGGGCTTTTGGAGGCAAGATAATGGACTTTAGTTTGGCCTGATGTGGCTGTTCTTCTGTTTTTTGGAGCAGAACCTGTTCTGTGGTGCGTTTTAGCCCCTGCTCCTGCAGATTTGGGGTGCCACACAGCCTCTTAAACAGAACAAACATGTCTCTGGTTGGCAATCAGAAATTCCTACTCTATTAGCCTAGCGACACTCTAAATATATCAATTGCTTTCTTTTTCACAGTGGGTTTCTTGTTCAGCATTCGCAGCTTTTTGTTAGCCTGTGCTGTTTTCCGAAGAGTGAATTTAACTGCATCTCTCAGGCTCCCACCCTTCCAATCTTGGTCACGGTTTGGTGCAGGGGCTCCAAAGGCTTTTCTGCTCAGGCAGCAACACCCATTTCTTAACCTCTCAACAGATACATCTTTCTTCTCAGCATCATTTAATTAATACCGTGTGCATGAAAATACCTATTCAGTTACTTAGTCAGCGTGCACATCCTCTCTCATCACTGTTAACCTATTCCCAGTACTGGCTGTGAATTAAAGAAGCTTTTTGGCAGGAAGAGTTGCCACATAGAAAATTAACACCAGCTTTTATAAACACTGCTTCACTCTGATCAAGCTTCCCTTGGCAACCAGTGCAGTGTAAAAAAGATTCTGTTCTTATCAATGTCTTTTTTTTCTTTCTCATGCATTTAGTGCGTAGGAAGCTACTGCACTCTCATTTGAATAGCTTTGGGTGGGGGGAAGAAAGCAGAGTATGAAACAGAAATTGAGAAATGGACTGATTTTGAAGGGATGGGACTGTTTGCTCTTTTCATTTTTTTCTTGCAGCAGCATGAAAGGAATATATTGTGGGGAAAAAAAAGAAAGCCAACATTTGTTATGATGTCTTAATGGAGTTGTCTTTCCTCCACACAGCATCTTCTTTATAGCTTAGGCTGCATGCATTTAGGAGAAGACGACTTGACCTAAGGAGGACTTGACCCATGAACTCTGCTTCCAGTCATGTGTCCTACAAGATAAGGCAACGCTGAGTTGATGGATAACTTGGAAAGAAATGCTATCACAGGCTTTTAATTTTCCCCATGAAAGGCAGTGTGGCTTGCAGAGGAAGGAAAGAGGAAAACTGACTTCTGCAGAAATCTGGTTTTTATTAGTTTGCTGAAGAAGAGTGAGGAAGGAGGTGGCTGGGGGAAGGCAGCTGAGACTAGAGGGGTGTGTGGGGAAACAGGAGGATGATGAGAAGAGTGAAATGCTTAGGCACTGGGATTGCGGTAAGAGCAGGAGTGAAGCCAGCAGGAGAAAAGGTAGAAGTAAAGGTGGGGGGAGCTGCATGGAGTGACCCCCAGCTGCTGACTTAGTGAGTCAGATACTTTGTGTAAATGTGATGCTGACGTCCAATTCCTCTCCGTTCCTGCTCCTATATTTAGCTTAGGGAAATTGCTTTTTTAATATATTTTGGGGTTTTTTTTCCTCTTGCTGGAGCCAATGGAAACTGCTGTGACACTCCCTCCCTCCCCCGCTTTGAAACAACGCCAACTTTTTATCTGCATATATGGTGCACAATTGTGCACATACGAGATAGGGCTGTGCCTTCGTGGAGGTTTGGGAAACTCTACAGGGAACTTTTCACCACTTTCTTGTTGGCTGACCCAAATGGGCTCCCTGATGGAGAGAGCTCAGGTTGTCTGCAGAAAGCTTTGACATCACTGTGGGAGCTGATTCTCTCCTTCCCTTGTATTTGAGGTTACCAGGAAGGCTATGATGTAGTCGCCATCAC
>NW_010310173.1:1543-3801 GCF_000700745.2 Antrostomus carolinensis | reverse complement strand
TTTTTGAAGGTTGACCACCAAAAATCCATCACTTCTGAAGGCATCATTTATGGAGTTCTACCACCAAAAAAACATCATTTATGGAGTTCTACCACCAAAAAAACATCATTTATGGAGTTCTACCACCAAAAAAACATCATTTATGGAGTTCTACCACCAAAAAAACATCATTTATGGAGTTCTACCACCAAAAAAACATCATTTATGGAGTTCTACCACCAAAAAAACATCATTTATGGAGTTCTACCACCAAAAAAACATCATTTATGGAGTTCTACCACCAAAAAAACATCATTTATGGAGTTCTACCACCAAAAAAACATCATTTATGGAGTTCTACCACCAAAAAAACATCATTTATGGAGTTCTACCACCAAAAAAACATCATTTATGGAGTTCTACCACCAAAAAAACATCATTTATGGAGTTCTACCACCAAAAAAACATCATTTATGGAGTTCTACCACCAAAAAAACATCATTTATGGAGTTCCACCACCAAAAAAACATCATTTATGGAGTTCCACCACCAAAAAAACATCATTTATGGAGTTCCACCACCAAAAAAACATCATTTTTGGTGTTCTACCTCCAAAAAACGTCATTTTGAAGGTCAACCACCTCCAAAAAACATCATTTATGGAGTTCTACCACCAAAAAAACATCATTTATGGAGTTCTACCTCCAAAAAACCATCATTTTTGGAGTTCCACCACCAAAAAAACATCATTTATGGAGTTCCACCTCCAAAAAAACATCATTTATGGAGTTCCACCTCCAAAAAACCATCATTTTTGGTGTTCTACCTCCAAAAAACGTCATTTTGAAGGTCAACCACCTCAAAAAAACATCATTTATGGAGTTCTACCTCCAAAAAAACATCATTTATGGAGTTCTACCTCCAAAAAACCATCATTTTTGGAGTTCCACCTCCAAAAAAACATCATTTATGGAGTTCCACCACCAAAAAAACATCATTTATGGAGTTCCACCACCAAAAAAACCTCTCATCTCACCTTCTTCTAGATGACTGCCAGAATTGCGGTGAAGAAGAAATCACCGTCCGGGTGGTTCGACCACTTTTCGCCGACATTTTTAAGGACAAAGTGGCCAAATTAACGTGTCAGGTGTTGAATTTACCCAACGTGGATGGTTTGGTCATCTCCTGGTGGAAGGAGAATGGTGAGAAGTTAGAAACCAAGATGGCGTCTCAAGTTCTTCAACCCAACGGACTCTTCAGCGTCGATGGGTTGGCCAACGTCTGCGCCGATGAGTGGGACAAGGGGGAGGTCTACACCTGTAAGGTCACCCACCCCGAGCTCCTCTTCCCCACCGAGGTCACCTTGCAGAAGGTCAACGGTGAGTTGGAGAAGGTCCAAAAAAAAAACATGGTGGGAGAAATTTTGAATTTGGGGGAAATTTGGGGGAAATTTTAGAGGAAATTGAAATTTGGGGCAAATTTGGGGGAATTTTGGGGGAAATTTTAAGGGGGGGAATGAAGGAAATTGAAATTTTGGGCGAATTTGGGAGAATTTGGGGTAAAATTTGGAAGAATCTGGGGGAATTTGGGGTAAATTTGGAAGAATTTGGGGTAAATTTCCTCCAATTTTCTCCAATTTGCTCCAAATTTGTGCAATTTCCTCCAAATTTCCTCCAAACTTCCTCCAATTTCCTCCAAATTTCCTCAAATTTCATCAGATTGTCTCTGATTTCCTCCAAATTTCCTCCAATTTCCTCAAAATTTCCTCCAATTTCCTCAAATTTTCTCCAATTTCCTCAAATTTTGTCCAATTTCCTCCAAATTTCCTCCAATTTCCTCAAAATTTCCTCCAATTTCCTCAAATTTTCTCCAATTTCCTCAAATTTTGTCCAATTTCCTCCAAATTTCCTCCAATTTCCTCAAAATTTCCTCCAATTTCCTCAAATTTTCTCCAATTTCCTCAAATTTTGTCCAATTTCCTCCAAATTTCCTCCAATTTCCTCAAAATTTCCTCAAATTTCCTCAGAATCTTCTCCAATTTCCTCCAAATTTGTGCAATTTCCTCCAAATTTGTGCAATTTCCTCCAAATTTGTGCAATTTCCTCCAAATTTGTTTAATTTCCTCCAAATTTCCTCCAATTTCCTCCAATTTCCTCAAAATTTCCTCAAATTTCCTCCAATTTCCTCCAAATTTCCTCCAATTTCCTCAAAATTTCCTCAAATTTCCTCAGAATCTTCTCCAATTTCCTCCAAATTTGTGCAATTTCCTCCAAATTTGT
>NW_010310173.1:231-1336 GCF_000700745.2 Antrostomus carolinensis | reverse complement strand
TTTCTCCAATTTCCTCCAATTTCCTCAGATTTTCTCAAAATTCCTCCAAATTTCCCCAGATTTTCTCCAATTTCCTCAAAAATTTCCTCCAATTCCCTCAAATTTCCTCCAATTTCCTCCGAATTTCTCCAATTTCCTCCAAATTCCTCCAAATTCCCTCCAAATTTCCTCCAATTTCCTCCAAATTTCTCCAATTTCCTCAGAATCTTCTCCAATTTCCTCCAAATTTGTGCAATTTCCTCCAAATTTGTTTAATTTCCTCTGAATTTCCTCCAGTTTCCTCCAAATTTCCTCCAATTTCCTCCAAATTCCTCCAAATTTCCTCAAATTTCCTCAAAAATACTCCAATTTCCTCCAAATTTGTCCAATTTCCTCAAATTTCCTCAAATTTTCTCCAATTTCCTCAAATTTCCTCAAATTTCCTCAAATTTTCTCCAATTTCCTCAAATTTCCTCAAATTTGCTCCAATGTCCTCAAATTTCCTCAAATTTCCTCAAATTTTCTCCAATTTCCTCCAAATTTCCTCCAAATTTTCTCCAATTTCCTCCAAATTTCCTCCAATTTCCTCCAAATTTCTCCAATTTCCTCAGAATCTTCTCCAATTTCCTCCAAATTTGTGCAATTTCCTCCAAATTTGTTTAATTCCCTCCGAATTTCCTCCAAATTTCCTCCAATTTCCTCCAATTTCCTCCAAATTTCCCCAATTTCCTCAGAATTTCCTCCAATTTCCTCCAAATCTCCTCCAAATTCCCTCCAAATTTCCTAAATTCCCTCCAAATCTCCTCCCATTCAACCCCTCCCCTTTTTCCCCCCCCTCCTCTCTTTCAGACCCCGCCTCCAAACCACCTTCCATCTACATCTTCCCCCCACCAACCGAAGAACTTTCTCTCCACGAAACCCTCACCTTGACGTGTCTCCTGAAAGATTTTTACCCGCCGGATCTTTTCATCCATTGGTTACGCAACGGCGAACCCCTCCCTACTTCCTCTTACATCACTTTACCCCCCATCATCCAATCACGACGTCCTTCCGTCTCTTACATCACCTACAGCTCGTTAAGCGTCAACGAAGAAGATTGGGGAGCTGGAAACATCTTCACCTGCTT
>NW_010310173.1:0-213 GCF_000700745.2 Antrostomus carolinensis | reverse complement strand
ACCCCGTTGCAGGTGGCTCAAAAATCAGTGGATAAAACTTCCGGTAAACCCACCACTGTCAACGTCTCCCTCGTCCTTTCCGATTCGACAACTTCCTGTTATTAAATTCCATCGATTTTGCCCCAAAATTTTAGGTCTAACCATGGTTTTTTTGGGGAGATGCTGCAGAGGTTACAGTAGTTGCGCTGTTGGGGGGAAAAGGGGTGAAGGAGG
>NW_010310172.1:0-1154 GCF_000700745.2 Antrostomus carolinensis | reverse complement strand
GACGTGGGGGGTTGGGGTCCATGCTGAACGTGTCCCCTCGTGTCCCCAGTGAGGAGGAGCTGACGCTGACCCGGGAGAACTCCATCCGCCGCCTCCACTCCAGCCACAGCACCGACACGCGCACCCAGGTGGGGTGATGGGTGGTTGGGTGCTCAGGGGAGAGGGTTTTGGGGTACCCTGGGTGATGGATGTTGGGGGTCACCCAAGGGAGTTGGTTTTGGGGTGTCTGGGGTGATGGGTGGTGGGGTAACCAAGGGAGAGGGTCTTGGGGTCTCCTGGGTGATGAGTTTCGGGGTCTCTTGGGTGATGGGTTTTGGGTTCTCCTGGGTGATGGGTTTCGGGGTGATGGACATTGGGGTCCCCTGGGTGATGGGTTTTGGGGTCCCCTGGGTGATGGATTTTGGGGTCTCTTGGGTGATGGATTCTGGGGTGCCCAAGGGAGTTGGTTTTGGGGTGTCTGGGGTGATGGGTAGTGGAGTACCCAAGGGAGACAGTCTTGGGGGCCCTTGGGTGATAAGTTTTGGGGTCTCTTGGGTGATGGATTCTGGGGTGCCCAAGGGAGTTGGTTTTGGGGTGTCTGGGGTGATGGGTAGTGGAGTACCCAAGGGAGACAGTCTTGGGGTCCCTTGGGTGATAAGTTTTGGGGTCTCTTGGGTGATGGACATTGGGGTGCCCAAGGGAGTTGGTTTTGGGGTGTCTTGAGTGATGAGTTTTGGGGTCTCTTGGGTGATGGACATTGGGGTGCCCAAGGGAGTTGGTTTTGGGGTGTCTTGAGTGATGAGTTTTGGGGTCTCTTGGGTGATGGACATTGGGGTGCCCAAGGGAGTTGGTTTTGGGGTGTCTTGAGTGATGAGTTTTGGGGTCTCTTGGGTGATGGACATTGGGGTGCCCAAGGGAGTTGGTTTTGGGGTGTCTTGAGTGATGAGTTTTGGGGTCTCTTGGGTGATGGACATTGGGGTGCCCAAGGGAGTTGGTTTTGGGGTCCCCTGGGTGATGGATTTTGGGGTGATGGCCATTGAGGTGCCCCCTGTGTGTCAGGGTACCCGGGTGCTGGGGGTGTTGAAGGACAATTGGGGAGCAGGGTGCCCATGGGGCTGGTTTGTGGGGTGGGGTGCTGGATGGGGGGATCCCCCCAGGGGTGCTGGTGGGTCTGG
>NW_010310171.1:0-10909 GCF_000700745.2 Antrostomus carolinensis | reverse complement strand
AAAAAAAAAAATCCAAATTAACACTTAATACTTGTTGAATAGTCGTTGGCATTGAAGATCTCAACTATTTCATTTGAAAACATTAAGCAGACTGAAATTCACTGAATTCAATTTTTTCAGACTTTTTGAATTATTTTAAAATTGTTTTTTTGAAGTTGCTTTTCTTGCTTTCCGACTGCAATAGTATAGTGTCTTGGCTTTCAAAAGTAACTACTATTTTATCACTAGCATAGCTAGAATACAACTGAAGTCAGTTTTGGAACTGCAACAAGAGATTTCTGCCTTTTACTTCAAATGTATATGTTATGTTGGCACAAACAATTTATACCAATAATTATCAGATTTATCTATTTTTAAAAAGACTAATTCACAATCAATTATTTCTAAACCAAAGTAAATCTATAATATATATAGTAGAATACAACACCGGACTACATTTATAATTAATTGCAAAACTTGTGGGATTGCCAGATCCAACTTCTATAAACTGTTACAGAAATTTTTTTAAGAATCCATGTACCAATACAACTGTAAATGCTCATGAATATTTTTAAACATTTGTAGCAAATATGTAACTGACCAAATATACAACTGAGTTTCTTAAACTGATATCACAACTATTATACACTTATTACAAGAAAGCTTTAACGGAATAAATGACTAAGCAAGTTACAAGCTACTTTCAAAACTGGTATATACTACATTTATTATGAGGGATGAAATGTACTTTGCACCATTACAAAACAAGCTGCATAAGAATTCTGCTTGAGTCTTTTCCTGAAGCACTTAACCACTGCTAACTAAGTACAAACAGTCTTCTGTCCATGTTCCGTGGTTTAAAGGATTCTACAAACTTATTTTCAAAACAATGATGAAACATATACAGTGTATACTACCTTTTTGCAAGTCTGCAACTGGGACTCCCCCAGTCACTCAAAGATAAAAACCTCATAACTGAATCTGAGCCAGGAAAGTGAGGCATTTTCCCTGATTTATTTCTAGCAATTCCTTCCATAAGCTGCTACTTTTTAGTATAGTCCATAGAGTACATTTATTACTGTGACAGGTGCATGGGCTTTGACCAAGGTCCATTTACTCTGCCTCTTTTGTAATCATATGAAAGCTATTATGACAAATGATTTGGAGTTAAAAACATCTTCCACTCTCAACTTAAATAGACAGACTTTCTAAATCTCATGCCAGAAAAAGCTATCTGTCCTTACATATTATGTTTTGTTTTGTTTTTTTAAAGGAATGCAAATATGTGTCACTTGATCAATAACGGAAAAAAAGTTGACTGAAAAACTTTGATATTCAAGAACTCTATGGAATGAATGGAAATGATGGTCCTACTAGATAAACCAAAGAGGATTTTCTTTATTTTAAGATATTTTCCTTCTTTCTCTGACTTGTGAAAAATTCACAAGGACAAGACAGACTAACAGTAGTCAGACAATGGCATAATGGCAATGAGCTCAAACTGTGTGTAGATGGAAAGAAAATAAAAGAAAGTCTCCATTCCTGACTCAAATAGAAACCTAAGAGATTAAGGACAAATCAGTTGCTAATGAAGTGCCTGTAGGAAATTATTGTTAATTCAAAATGGTATGGTCTAGCTGTCATCAGTGAGGAGTCTGCATGAGATGGACTAGATGATCTGCCCTAATGGTCCTATTGACCGATTTATTTATGATACAAGCTATTTTAATAGTAGACCTATTTTCACTTTCCCCACAGCTTATTCTTTGTAAATGACCAACTTCAGATATAAATAAGCTCAAATATCCTCATGTACTGTGTTTTCCTCAGACATCTGTTTAAATGTCTTTGCCAATAAGACTGATACTGCTGAACGTAATCTTCTCCATGCACAGCATAATGGAAGACAGCTCATCCAATACTAATCTTAACTAGTAGTAGAGTGAAACTTCTGAAGTTAAATCCTATTTCCCATAATACTATTCAGCCCAAAAAAGCAGGGAATTGTTTAATGCAAATACTGAAATAACTGAATTTGATCTTGGGCAGCTACTGCCATATGAAAGAGGGGGGGGGTTAAATTATTTTTTTGTTTTTATTTTTATAAAGAGCCTCAAAGGGGAGAGATGTGTTAATTTTTTCTCCTCCTACTAAAAGTGAATCAAACTGTCTTTTAAGTTACATTTTACTATTTATATACAAGCATTCAACTGCAAGTATATAGCATTAACAGAATACCTGAAAGCAAGTTTCAGAACATTACAAAATTTCATAACAAGAGCAGTGCACCGGCTATAAATCATGCTCAACAAAATGCCAATACATTTTTCAGGCTGTCATATAATACGGGTTGAGAGGAAGAGTTAGTTACATTTGTGTGCATGCAAAATGCACAATAAAGTTCATTTGTGAACACAAAATAGCAGCTGTTATTAATACTGAAGTGTTTTCAATAAACTGAACTCAGATCACAATTCATATGTGACAGACTGCATTTATGCTCTATCTTTAAGTTACTGTAATAAGAAATACTGTAGATTTCAAGCGATGTATTAATTTCTACTTTTCTGCTTTTTGGCTTGTGAGGAACTTAAAGTTGTATAAATATACATGATATAGTATTGCAGTAACAAATTGTTTGAAAAAAAGAGTTACAAATCTGAAGACAGAACTCCTGATTCTGCTTTCTTTTGCATTTTAAGACAGGTTTCAAGATTAATAAACTTCAATTTCTCACTGCATGAAGTGAAATCCATTAGCCACTGGTAACTCACCCTCTTCTGCTCTTTAATGTAGTCCATCAGTTCATCTCTTGTCCTTTTCACTGCTTCTTCAATTGCCTTTTCACTTCGTTTTTGCTCCTCCATTAATGCTTCCTTGACAATTTCCTTTTTAAAAGGGAAACATGTAAGTGTAAATATCAAAAGTATCTCACAAATGTAATATGGGCCATCCCTTTCCTTCTTAGATTTTATCACGACCACACTCCTTTCTCAATGATAGTTATTCGAAATGTATGGAATATCTTTATAAAAATTCATAAATTCAGTACTTTGATCACTAAAGGGCCTAAAGAAGAGCAAAATAATCACTTTAAAGTTGTGTTAATAGGTACATAATGTTCCCTGAGAGCAGAAGGAAGCAATATAGGCATTACATTCCAACAGAAGCAGGGAAGTACTAGTTCCTATCAATAAAATAGAATTGAATAGAATAAAATAGTACAGCTTTAGTTGGAAGGGACCTACAACAATCATGTGGTCCAACTGCCTGACCACTTCAAGGCTGACCAAAAGCTAAAGCAAATTATTAAGGGCAGTATCCAAATGCTTCTTAAACACTGACAGACTTGGGGCATCGACCACCTCTCTAGGAAGCCTCTTCCAGTATTTGACCACTCTCTCAGTAAAGCAAAGCTTCCTAATGTCAAGTCTGAACCTCGCAACATATCTTTGAACCATTCCCATGCATCCTGTCATTGGATCCCAGGGAGAAGAGCTCAGCATATCCCTCTCCACTTCCCCTCCTCAGGAATCTGTGGAGAGCAATAGAGTCACCTCTCAGCCTTCTGTTCTCCATACTGCGTGGCTGTTCAGAACTTACATAAGGGCTGTTCCAACATTCCAATAACCAGAGTCCTAATGACAACAATGTTTCCAAACCTTGGGAAATGCCAGGGTCATCCTGTATACAGCAGAAAAAGCAACAATGGACACCCACCCACACTCTAAATTCGCATTACCCTACATTAAATCTGATTCAGTACTAGAAATGCATCACAGTAGAGAAAGTCACGTCTTAGAACACCTCTATCACCTTCAGCACAACTTATCTATGTAAGTCTTCAGCTCAGCAAACAACTGACTGGACCAAAGTCACTGTCCTAATACTTAAGTCCCAGCATCACAAAGCCATTCATTTAAATGAATAATAACACTATGTAGACAAGTGTTTTGTTTCCAAAATTCAGAAAAATGAAACCATACAAAAATGTAACATTTTCAGAAAACTGCAAAACATCCAGTAAAAATAACCACACAATGTTAAATGATTTGGAGGGGAGAAAGAGACAGAGACCAAGAGCATCTCAGAAATCAGGTAGTTGTCTTTCCGATTCCTTTGCTTTTGTGCTAGGTACTCAAAAGCAGAAGGAGCAGAAACACATGTGGTGCACCTGCAGAATGAAGCAGGGATTTGTGACACAGACTTCTCTTAACAGCATCACCAAGCTTACTTAGTGCATTCACATTTAGTGCAAACAGCAAGCTGTAATCAGAATGTCATAGGATGAAATTTAATTTTCTTTTTAAAGAATAAAATTATTGTATATTTACATTCTTTATAGCTATTCAGAAATATTATTTCTTTGGAAAAAAAAAAAGGGGGGGTGGTTTTTTTTGTGTTTGTTTTCCACCCCCATGCCCCCCCTCCAGAAGCTCCAAAGTCCTTGAAAAATACATGTGTGAAAATTGGAGAAAAAAAAACTGCTAACTGTTGTAATACTCATAGAAATTGTAAATAATGCTGTTACATTGTTTTTTTCTATAGGTTAAAATTCACTTCCCCCATTACTGCAGAACAGCCATGCACCATGGAGATAGCTGAACTGAGGATCTAGTGCATAATAAAATAAATAGGTAAGCAAAACTGAAAGAGTTCTTTTCCATTTAGAATGGCAAGTTCCCAAAATTAAGACCAGTATTAAATCTCAACATCCTGTTGAGGCAATAAGTAAATCATACCACAATTATTTTAGTTTTTACTCTTTGTTATTAATACTTCTTTCAAGAGCACCAAGTTGATAAAAAAATTTCTAACATCACATGCCATTATTTGTTTTACCACAAGGAAAAAGAGATTACCGATTACTATAGTATTAAAGAAGTTTCCTTAACTTTTTACTTTTTTTTCCCTTTGTCACAGACATAATACTTATAAAGTAAGAGTTTTGTAATAAGAAGATCCAAGTATCCTCTTAGCTTTCCTAGAAATTAAAAAAACCCTGAAGATTTAAGAATTCAGCGAAGTCCCTCATTGTGTTTCAGTCCTGCACTCTTCAGCATAAATGTTAGTTTTTCTGTATATTCTGTATATCCAGCAGTTCAGGAAAAAAATTGAATAATCCTGAACCAGTGGATATTCCAAAATCCCAGTATTTCAAAAAGCAAATACCTATTCCCTAAGGTACTGGGATAGCTAGTATGTTGAACTCATGGTTCTTTAATCCCTGTGCTTTCTTTAGTCTTATATAGATTTTCTAATTACACAATGGATGACTCAAAATTTGAGTGAGAATAGTTACCATACCACATACTAAGTTTAATTTTAAAAGAACGTAGTAAACAGAGCTTTACTTTGACACTATTTCCCATAGAATTCTCCCTGAGAAACTGGCTGCTCATGGCTTGGACAGCCATACTCTTGAAAGACATTGAGGTGCTGGAGGGCAGCCAAAGAAGAGTAAAAAACTGGCTGGATGGCTGAGCCCAAAGAGTTGTGGTGAATGGAGTTAAATGCAGACGGTGGCCGGTCACAAGTGTTGTTCCCCAGGGCTCAGTGTTGGGGCCAGTTTTGTTTAATACCTTCATCAACGATCTGGATGAGGGGATTGAGTGCACCCTCAGTTTGAAGATGAAACCAAGTTGGGTGGGAGTGTTGATCTGCTTGAGGATAGGAAGGATATGCAAAGGGATCTGGACAGGTTGGATTGATGGGCTGAGGCCAGTTTTATGAGGTTCAACAAGACCAAGTGCTGGGTCCTGTACTTGGGTCACAAAAGCCCCATGCAACGCTACAGGCTTGGGGAGGAGTGGCTGGAAAGCAGTCAGGTGGAAAAGGACCTGAGGGTGTTGGTTGACAGTCACTTGAATAGGAGCCAGCAGTGTGCCCAGTTGGCCAAGAAGGCAAATACCATCCTGGCCTGTATCAGAAAAAGTGCGGCAGTGATCATACCCCCATATTTGGCACTGGTGAGGCCACAGGTAGAGTACTGTGTTCAGTTTTGGGCTCCTCACTACAAGAAAGTCATGGAGGTGCTGGATCATGCCCATAGAAGAGCAATGAAGCTGGTGAAGGGTGTGGAGCCCAGGTCATATGAGGAGTGGCTGAGAGAACCGGGGTTGTTTAGTCTGGAAAAAAGGAGTTGATCATACCCCCATATTTGGCACTGGTGAGGCCACAGGTAGAGTACTGTGTTCAGTTTTGGGCTCCTCACTACAAGAAAGTCATGGAGGTGCTGGATCATGCCCATAGAAGAGCAATGAAGCTGGTGAAGGGTGTGGAGCCCAGGTCATATGAGGAGTGGCTGAGAGAACCGGGGTTGTTTAGTCTGGAAAAAAGGAGTTTGAGGTGAGACCTTCTCGCTCTCTACAACTACCTGAAAGAAGGTTGTAGCTAGGAACGTGTTGGTTTATTTTCCCAGATAAAAAGTGATAGGATGACAGGAAATGGCCTCAAGTTGTGCCAGGGGAGGTTTAGATTGGACATTAGGAAAAATTCCTTCACCAAAAGGGTTGTCAAGCATTGGAACAGGCTGCCCAGGAAAGTGGTAGAGTCACCATCCCTGGAGGTACTTATAAGATGCGTAGATGTGGTCCTTAGGGACATGATTTAGTGCTGGACTTGGCAGTGTTAGGTTTACAGTTGGACTTGATGATTTTAAAAGTCTTTTCCAACCAATATGATTCTGTGATTCATCTACCACTTTCTAGTTAACCAGAAGAAGTACCAATTTATCTTCCAAATATATGAACATTTCTTACTTCATAATAAAAAATTAACTTAAATCACGAAACCGAAACTGCAATCTCACTATTTCAGATACATATTAACAATACTTAGCATCTGAAAATTATCTTAACAGTCAAAGTCTGCCATGACAATGTTAATTCAACAGAGAGATCGTGCAGCTACAAGACTGGACAATCTGATATGATTGTAGACTGTTGGTGCTTTAAGAGCCGAAGCTGCAGGCAGCTTCAGCCCTGAGCAATTAATTCCTAACCTTGAGTGAAAAATAAAACAAAGCAGACTAACAAGCAAGAATGTGTATGAGACAAGAAAAGGGATGAGTTGTGTGCTATAATTAGTAACCAGTCAGAAGGAAAAGAATGGCTTGTGAACAGGTGCAATTATTGAATCATGTAAATTGTTTAGGCGCGTGTGTGATAAGGGGTAACGAATCAAAAGTGAAAGAGTGGTGCATGCTTGGGGCATGGAGGAGGAAAAAAGGATATATAAGCAGTGCAAAGCTTCAATAAAGTGCTGATGCCTGATGCCTGAACACACCTCGGTGTTGGTCATTTCTTCATCCGCCGCAGTAGACAAAGACTCGTACTTCACCCCAGCACTTGTATTTACCAGACTCCTGGTAATACTCTAGAAGACTTTTTAATTTTTGCTATTAAACTTCACCAACCATACTCTAGGATGAATCATATACTTCTGTTTTTCTGTGATTTGAATGTCTGTTTCTCAGCTGAGTTTAAACATTATCCTGCTTGCTAAATTCAAGATAAATGAAACAGTACAAGAAACCACAGAGCTTTCTTCCCAGGCTTATATCTTAAAAAACAGATGCTACGACCATCAGCAACACTACTGAACTGGCTGATTTAGTTTGAACTCTCCCTTATGTGCAGCTCACAATGGGCAAACCTAGACCTCTGTGTAGCAGTGACAGACCACTCAAGACTATCAAAAGACAGCTTTGCTATGATATCAATGAACAGGGAAGAAAAATCTCCATCGAGTTTTCAGAAAGCTTCAAAGAGTAAACACCGTACAACACCCAGTCCCCTAGCCAACTCAGCCATGTATTTTTGCCCTGTCCTTCAGAAGTTTTTCTTTCTGTGAAAAGAATCTTCATTCATTCTTCTATATGACCTTTCATGAAATGCTCTCCTCTAAGTTCTCAAAGTCACTGTCTGTCTTTGCTCTATTTCTGTCAGTCATGACAGTAAATTATCAACTGATATAAAGATTATTTAAATTTTGACATTACCTATTACTACTGTTTAACGAAGTCTAGCTGCATGCACATCCTGTTAGTGTATGTGCTTACTTTTCCTTCATCTCCTTCTTTGTTCTTTTCTGTTATGGTATATCTACCTTTAGATTGTATTCTAATTTAGAGGCTCTTAGTGTTATCTTAACAGATTCAAGAAAATGGGAAAGCCCAGTTTCCCATAAGATGCTGGGGAGAGCAATCCACAATTGCTCTTGAGGTGCAACTCTTTTAAATATCTGATCAGAGGCTGGAGCACTATATTATAGTCACAAAGTTAGCTTCTTTAAAGGACTTTGTATATATGAGCTTGACACCAGTTAGAAGATTAGAATATCGAATTGAAAAAAAAAGTTATTCAAGTAGTCAATTGACAAATCATATTCAACCATGTATTAGGAATCTCAACCATGTATTAGGAATCACAACCATGCAATCACAATAGATATATATCTGCATGAAGACATAAAGAAAAAAAAGTGTAGTGTATACATCAGAGAACTCCAGTCAGTATTTAAAAAAAGAAAAAAAAAAAAAGACATATGATGGCTTGCAATTTTATAGGAAAATTCTTTTGTTTCCACACAAGGATCAGGTGGCAGTACTAAATTTTATCTAGGAAATGCAACCACAGACTGCAAGCACAGACTGCAATTTAGTGGTTTTTCAGAAAATAGGAACCCTCAAATTATAATGTCTGTGGTTATAAACTACTACAAACTACTTCTGAAGTCAGGCATGGTTAAAGTCTACAGTGGCCTACTCCACTTCCAGACTTCGAAAGCGTATTAAAAATAAACTGATCTAATTGCAGGGATCTCTTTCCACTCCGTGTTACTAAGTTGTGTGCTTCCTCACACACTCAGATTATACAACATAATTTTTTCAATGAAAAATGCTTTTCTGTGTCCTTATGGAATCATCAATGGCCTCCATAAACGCTGGACACACTAACGCTTCTGCAAGAAGGTGGAAAAAGAACGAGAAAGTGAAACTGAAAATATTAGTTGGATATTCTCTCGGGAGAAATGTAAGCAAACACTCCTGTTGAAAGTTGAATGATACAGTAAAGGCATTAGAAGTTGGAGAGGGTGTCCTTTGAAGAACAAGTTCTTCTCCAGCACATTACGTAATACTGTATTATCAATAGCCTATTTGAGTAGGAATCATGATATTGAGAAAAAAACTGTAACAACTTCTTGTATGAATCCACAAGATACTGAACATGAACAGCAGTGTGATGAGAGTCCAAGCCTATTGCTGAAAAAATATCTTATTTTCTTCCAAAGATTAACAATCTCCTATCCAATCAAAATCCTACAAAGTCTAACAAAGTTATTCCTGGAATTGCAATATCAAATATGTTATTTTGCTGGGTACTTCACAAACACAGAATAAATGGAGTACTTTAAGCTCTGCTGACCCCACAGGATTCTGTAACCTATATATAAGATGAAACAAATAACAAATGGACAAAGAAAGACTGATAAACTGTTACTTTATTGTAATCCCTCAACTGGTAACACATTCAATGTTTTGTATATCATAGATGAGAAGAGTTTTGAGGATTTATTTAAGGAAATGAAATTAATATATGTCACATGGAAATCTTTCCAAGTACAAAAGCATCATAAAAGAAGGGAAAACTATGCCAATATCATGAACATTTTATAGGTAAAAGTTGATCTCCCAGTAACAAATACTATAAAGAGAGTGAATAATGATGAGAAAGAGACAAAAGCAAACTTGGAACCAGAGAGAAAAAGCAGTTTATAACCTATTTAACAGAGAAAGAGTGATGCAAACCCCAAAGTAAAGGGCTGGAAAGTGATCATTATGGCGGTGTTCTGAAAGGACAAATTAAAATTGTTAGGAGAGAAAAAAAAGATGCACTAATAAAAATATAGGAAAATTGGGAGCCTGGATGAAGTTTGTACCCATGCTGTTAGATATTACATGTTATCTCTTACAGATATGATGCATAAATTACCAGCAACTTGTAAACAAGTATATTTACAATTAGATCTGAAACAAAACCATGATACAGTCCAGAGTAACAAACAACATGGTTGGTGTTGAATGTACCAAAAAGTATTTGGAAAGTGGGAAAGAAGAAAGGAAAGACTAAGAGACCTACTGAACTTCAGGTAATAGTGATGTACTCATAAACTGCAATCAAAGAGATCTATCAATGCTTTTAGTGTTGACAGTTTCCTCCATGCCCAGTTTGGGCATGGAGGAAAAAGTGAGTTAGGCTTCCAAATTCAGTATGAGGGAAGAGGCAATCCTGCACAGAAAGCATAAAGCAACTATCTAAACCTAGGGAGGTAATAGTTCCAGATCCTGTGAAAGAAGCAGAAAACTACTGCCAAGCAGCTACCCAGTGGTATCATCTTGCCTCTCCACAACATAGGGGTTTCCAAACTAGCCTGTCTCCTGCCTTGTCAAAATTACCAGATGGCCTGTTGCATTACACAGAAAAAAGATGCAAGTTCTGAAACTTACAAGAGGCATAGATCATTGGAAAACAGCTCTATCTTAAAAACAGTATGATGATTTCATTTTAAGTTGTAGGGGATAACCTAATAACGTGTAGTCCATCACAAAGTGGTAGAAGAAGAAGCAGACTTTTGCACGATCATGGGAATAGCAGTTGAATGCATGTTTACAATATAAGCAGTTCAGGAGAAAATGTGAGTATGAAAGAGAGGAACAGACAGGATAGAAAAATACTATAGGAGATCAAATGAGAAAAGTTCTGCAAGGACAACCCTGAACCCCTCTACTGTGTACTATAAACAAAGAAAAAGATAAGTGGATACACAATGTGAAATTCATTCACAGATTTCAAAAATCTGTAAAGGGCCACACATTTGCACTCAATGTTCTCTAGTAGTGGTTAGATGATGGCAAAGCAGTGGATGT
>NW_010310170.1:0-28366 GCF_000700745.2 Antrostomus carolinensis | reverse complement strand
TATTTAATCCTAATTGTAGGAGTTTGCAGAGTATTCCTTGGAGACTGTTTCCTATTTGGGTTTTTTTGTTATGGTTTTTTTTTTGTGAGCCACTTACTATGTGCTACTGTTGGCAGAATCACAGAGATTCTCTTTTAAAACACATGTGGTGAAATCTTGGCCCAGATGAAGTCAATGGCAAAGCTGTCCTTGACATCAAATGAAGAAGGCAGGATTTCCTCTGTAAAGTCCTATGCTTTTTTAAATATATACCCTTTCAAGGTGATAATTTTGTACCGCAGTCAAATTAGTTGGGTATATTTGCAAATGTTACGCACTCCAACATTCTGGTCTCTCTGGTGAAGAGAAGAACGTTACTGTTTCTGAAATAAATATTTCTGAATTTCAGATGTGATGGTTTTTACATACAGAACAGTTTAGATTAAGTACTACCTTCTTCCCACGTAGTTGCAAAGTAGCAATGTGTTAAGGAAAGGCGTCCTAATTTGGATTAGTAATCACATGGGGAAGAGTCATGTGAGGAGCAGTGTTGTCTCCAGTTCCAGGCTCTGTTCATCTATGCTCAGATCCACAGCATCTTTCTCCAGTGATTCCTCTGAGTGGAGGACACAGGTCCATGATGTACACAGACTCCAGTACAGCTTTGGTTTTAGTTTGAAAGGTTGTAGGACCTTCAAATAAAGATCCTGGTTTATGCAGGACAATTGTCTTGCCCACTCCGTTGTCCTGCATAAACCAGGATCTTTATTCTTTACATAGAATTATAAAATTCTGCAGATGCACTCAACAGAATCCCAATGAATGGTCTAAAAACATGAATTTCAGAATCCAGGAGCATTGCAGCAGATTTTGTCCTGGAGCTGCTGCCTGACACATCTCTTCCTCAGTGAAAATGATTGGGACATACAAAGTAACCAGGTTGATCTGACTAACTGAGCAATTTAATTTAGTTTTAGAGGTATGTAGTTGTAGGACTGTATGAAACTAATAGTGAATGGAATAACTGATTAATAATTGATACTTTATATTGATATTTTCTAATGCCTCTGATTTGACTCTCAGCTCTTCAGACTTTAAGCTTCAACCCATAATGCTTTAGCTCCTATGCAAAAATGCATTTAGTAGGGAGCAGGGACTTAAGACCAGTTCTACTTTCTCAGTCTAATAATTTACTTAGGAGTAATTATCCATTAAAATGTTTTAGAGACTGTAGATGGACTTGGGCATATTTACAAGTGCTTTCCCAGTCAGGAGAAGATTTGGACTATCATTAGGATGGATAGAAGAGCAGAGGTGTTAGGGCAAACTACAGGTCTGCATTCCTCACATCCTATTCCTGGTAGTGGTAACAGAGGTTTCCCAGGGAAGAGTAAAGGGGCAGGACAGTACTGTCCCAGCAGCCAGTGATTTGTTTGGTTTTGGTTTTGATTTTTCCTTAATTAGTTAATCCATGAGTTTTGCAAATAAAACCTGGCTTGCAGTTAACTCTTTTTTTTCTTTACAAGTCTGTGACAAGCCTTTCAACAGAGAAGTACAGCAATGTGTTGGTTTTCCAAAGTTTTGCCATCCACGGGTAAATACCAGGTCAGCTAGTTACAATGTTGCTATTTTCCTACAGACTTTTTCCCACACATATTCCTATGTATAGTCATGTTTTTAAGAAATTTCATTGGTTGTTTAAGTTCATCAATAATTCTACATTCACTAAAATACTCTGTGCATACAGACTGTCTTTTTGTGTTTTTTCTTCCTAGGTATCAATATCTGCTGTCTTCCAAGATGTGAATGTTGGATAAAATTTTCTTAGCTAGTATAAAGAACAGTACTCTACCACAGCAAGCTGTATGGTTTTCCTGAATAAAAAACATCACCAAACCCAAAGAACTATGAAAACCTGCATGGTTTCACTTCTGGTATATAATGCAAAGATAGTCTTTGAAAAGAAACTGTACTTCAGACTTACTCCTTTTTCCTCGCTTATGCTCCTTAGAATTTTACGAACTCTAGAAATTAAAAGCAGAGTTCTCTTTTTACCATTACTTTATGTTATTCTTATGCTTGTCCATCATAATTTAAAGACCATTGAAGCTGACTCTGACTCATGTACCTGGTGACTTATTCTTCAGCTCCTCCAGAGAGATTCTCATGTTCCACGTCAGGAACTCTCAGTGTTCACTGGCAGTACAATTATATTAATCTGTCTTTTTCCTTCTTTGAGAATTACAAATGTGCCATTAAAGGATGGGGCCATGACTTTGTTAGTGCATCATTTCCTTGAAGAAATTAAATAATTGGGAGTGCTCTGCTTGGTTTTGTTGAGTCACATATGGTAAAGTTCATCTCACTCTAGCACCTGTCCATCTGTTGATACTGTTGACATCAGAGGAAAGTACTGATATGAAGGGATAAAATTGCATCTGACTTATGCATCCTATAACCTCACCTGCATTAATTCAGCATTTCATGAAAGACATGGATTCTGAGCTTTTGCTTTCAGTGTTCGTGATCTCCTCCTTGCTCCTTGTAGATGGGGAGATCCTTTCATGACATAAAAGAGTTGATAAATTATTCATCTACATTTTTTTGAATACAAGAAGTGGTGTATACATGGAAAAAGTGCTCCTTCAGAAGGGATTTATGTGATGAGGTGGTCATAACTGTGATTTAGAAAGAGTGATGGAGAGGAAAGTGCTGCAGTAGTTGTAGAAGCAGATGTTTTTTGTTCCTCTCTTCCTCAGCAGTATAAACAAATTAAATAAAAAGGGAAACTTTTTTGCTAGGGAGCATCAAGGCAGAGGTTGGAGGACAGAGTGCTATTGCTTGGCTGTGTTAACATTCTGGAGGTAATTTTTTTTTCTTCCATACATGTAAATGTGTTTATAAATATATGATTATATGTATACATCTGTATATATATATATATTTTTTTTTTTTTTGAGACCTGTGGGCAGGACTTATCTTTAGGTTGAGAGTGTGTAAAACTGTGCAGTATTGCTACATAATAATATATCATTATATTTATGGGCTACAGTACTAATCTAGAATGCTTTTCTTACAAATTTTGATGCATATATATATATATATGATAGTTACAATGAACCCATTCAGTCTGGTGGCTGAGCAATGTGCAGTAAGGCACAATATTCTGCAGTAGGAAATAAAGTGATAATAAACATTGGAATAAGATTGCCTAGATGCCTACCCAAGCAGGTGCAGTCTATACTGCAGAGTTTGAAGGTATTGATTTCAGTAGCAAAGTGCCTGTCTTTGGTTTTTGTTGCTGAACATCATTGCAATGCTGGCCTTAACTGAATTTTCTGAAATGACAGGGGCTGTGATCCCAACCGCATCTCTTCAGCACACCTAATTTGTTACAAATCAGCTTTCTTTCAACCTCATGGAAATCTACCCAGTAAGAAGGTGTAAAAGGTTTGCTGGCCATTTGTATAGCTTTCTCACTGTAGGCTGATGCCACCAGAGCAGAATGGCAGACAGCAGCAAGAGAAAAGGAAGAGAGCGAAGCACCATAACAAAAATGAACCTTATCTACTGTTCCTAAAGTGAACAAAAATCATCATTGGTAATTGATAATCTCTAAAACAGTACTTATGGTTTGAATGTTCTTTTAACATTAGCCTACAAAGTCTCACTTACTCAAACTTCCTGTCCATAATTTGGACTCTTCACTAGAAGCTTAGTTGACAGAAGGCTGTAGTTGGTTTATATCTGCTGTGTATTTACCCTTTTTATGGTGTGGAAATGAACCACAAATGCCTTATTTCTGAACTCTCAGTCAGCACATTGCTAGAATCCAGGCAGCTTAATCAAAAGGTATGTTGCTGTCAACACAGCACTTCCAGGTGTCTTCTCATTCATATATAGGTTATGATTAGTAATATATGAATAATGCTGTTTTGCTCTGCTTATCAGATTCAGACGATTCTCCTGGATGTCTTTGATTATTTCCACAATGCATGAACTCATGACAGAGTAAAGTAAGGCAGGGATCAAATTGGAGAAAGTAAAATGTGGGAGAGAAAGTCCTAGGAAAAAAATTCAAGAGATTGCTAAACTAAAATATTACTGGTTTTAGAAATCACATGTTCTGTCATATTCAAAGAGATTGTACAGCCCTGAGGAAATTCTCCAGCACAGGGAAGAATCATCACAGGGGATGTGCATTTCCCAGGTCTGTCCTAGTTCCTCAGAATAAGTTGAAATTTCATGCTGGGCTAAAGTTGGCCCTCTAAAATACCCACAATTGACTTATTTCAATGAAAAAAAAAAATTCCTTCTTCTTTAGCTGAAATCACAAATTGTTCTTAGTGCATCTATGTTTCTGTCCAAAGTTCTCACCAAAGTAGGGGAAACAATAGTGCCTTCTGAGAAATGTGGGAGAAACACGTCTTTGTATTAGATGACACATATGTGTGTGTGACAGTCCTACAAAAGTGGACATTTACCAAGCAGTGTTTAGTTACCATAATGCCAGAGCTGCATACTAGGTCCATTGCTGCTGAGGTGGCAACTTGACCTCCCTGGCTCACTTTCTGCATCCTCCTTCTCTGGTACCAAAACAGTTGTGGTGTCACTGACCTTCAGAAGTAGTGCTGTCCCACAAACACTAAGTAACTTCAGCACCTTTCTTTTCAGACCTCCAACCCTGGGAAGGAGGGGTTACAGTTGAGGTGTTCAAGTCCATGTGAAAATGGAAGAAAACAGGCGTGCATGTGTTTTATGGTTTGCAGACAAAACAGAGTGGCTATGTCCACTAACAGAAAAAAATCCGTAGGTGTAATAATGCCTCCTTACATTTCTGTAACACATTTTTCTGACTGTCTTGAGTTATCCTTGGTTCAAATCAATGTACTTCAAGGAGCTCCCCCACCTACCTTTTCTTTCTTACAAACCTTGGAGACCTACGTGCCACCAATGTCCTTTCTTGCCTACTCCCACAGCTTTTCTGCTACTGAAGCATCTTTATTCAGGTCTTCCTGTGTCCCTGGAATTCACCTTGACCTTTTCAAATAGTGTGTCTTTCAGGTCGGGCACTAGTGCCAACTAGTTTATTCTGCCAGTAAGATCTTGCTACCATCTATGCTCAAAAGTTACTTCAGAAAGCATGCAGAAACTTGTTTTGACCCAGAATTTTGGCATTCCATTATTCCAGATCATTCCTGTTCTGATGGGAGCAAGCCTGGTTTAACAATCTCCCATTGTCCCTGGTCTGGGAGATACGTGACACAGCCTTGACAACATATGGTAGTGCTGTCATAGCCAGTGATGTCGGTAATTTCATTGAATTATCCAGAATTATTAAAATGTTTTCAGAGTCCCCAGTTTATCACACTGGGTGCCAGGATTTTCCTTCGGAAGTCTGTTAGGTCAGACACTGGCAACAAAATTGAGATCACTCACTATCTGCAGAGTTATAGCAAATTTGTTTGTTTTTAAAAACTCAGAAGTGATACTTTGTCAGTGTGAAAAAGAAATGGACAGATTTTATAGTTATGACTAGTGCTGATAGATTTGCTATGGATATCAGAACGACAGGTTTTCTACACTGTATACTAGCAAGTAAATTGTGTAGCTGTGTTAGTGTAACATTAGTATTCCAGAGTGTAAATCCTTCCTGGAAACTGGTACAAGTTGTCTTTTATTACTTACCTATTTAATCTTGGAATCATTATATCTGACATTGACCTTGCGTTTGTCAAAATGAAACGTGGAATATGATTTGTTAAATTGCACATTTTTTGTGGGGTTTTTAAAATAAAATTAAAAATATTTTTTCCATCTTTCTTTCCTTCATGGTAATCATGAATCAATCTGCATATTTCAATAAAATATATCCATTTCATAAAGCCACACCTAATTCATGCTACAGAAGCTGAAAGGAAACAAAATGAGGGCATCAGTCTCATTCCAGCACATCCGTTTCCCATGTAAGTTCTTACAACACACACATTTTTCATTTGCTTGATTTTAAACTCAGATTGAAAACTGGGGAAGAGTCCTATTTGTACCCCGTATGGGTTATACTGAATACTTTCTGACATTGCATTCACATGGGTGGTTCTTTAACTGGTGTGAAATGAAATGGCTGTGTTTCTATTATTTCCTTTCTAAGTCCTTCTTTGTGCTAAATCTGCATTAGTAAATGTCACGTAAGCCTCTCTTACGCTTCCAAATTGGTACATTAGTATAAACAAGGATTAATCCCATTATATTTTAATTCTCTGTCTTTGTATTTTTATAAGAGCAGCGTTTTATGTTTCAGAGTGTTGCAGAGTCCTGTTGCAAACTTAATAAGCTACTAGAGCACCTAGGTGCTCCCATCAGTGAAGTGCGATCCCTGTGGGGTGGGAAGGAGCAGCTGCTTACCGCTTCTGGCAGACTGGGACAGGAGGTGAACACTTTTTAAATTTAAACTACTGTGGGCTTTAGTTAGGTAAAGTGTAATTACCCCCCCAAATTTGGTGCACAGCCACTACACTGTTTTTTTACAAAACTCTCCTTGAGGCTCAGTTCTCCTGAGATGCCTACCCTGCTCTTGATGATGCCAGGTGGTGTGCTGTGACTGCTGTTCGTTACATTGGCAGTGATTGTTTTGCTGCTGGTTTTGATTTCTCTTTCTGTGTGGGTCTGTTATATCTGCCTGTTGTCTCATGCATAAAGTCTGAAACCTTTTGGTGAGAGGAACTGCTTTTTTGTTACAGCAATTAGCATGACAATTTCAAGTTGGGAGTCTCTTAGTTTCTGTGTCAGTGTAAGTTAGCCAGAATGACTTTCTTGGTAATAGTTACTGGAAATAGTAACTGATACTTTGTATCATTTTAATATAGGATCTGTAACTGAAA
This sequence comes from Antrostomus carolinensis, assembly GCF_000700745.2. Classification (NCBI taxonomy): domain Eukaryota; kingdom Metazoa; phylum Chordata; class Aves; order Caprimulgiformes; family Caprimulgidae; genus Antrostomus; species Antrostomus carolinensis. The sequence goes on along the minus strand of NW_010310170.1, from coordinate 21,506 downwards.
TTAACAATATTGCAGTCTTGGTGATAGAAGCTGTAAAGTGGATGAAAGTTGAACAATACAATTTAACAGAAAATATCCAGTTCTGACTAATGTGGAGCTTCTGTTACTGGTAGCACTGGTCTGTTGTCTCATGGTCTTTCCATTACTGCTGGTGCGAGTGAAGCCTGTTCAAAAAACCTTAGCTATTCCGAGAACAGAGAATATATTTCCCGAACAATTCAGTTTTTTTCTTTTTATCTGCTCCATTTACTTGTGGAAGAACATTTTCCCCCTGTAAACTTCTAGAAGAATTACTGGAATTTCTGATAAGCCAGTAAAAAGAGCTTTTTCAACACTCACTCTGTTTGGTCAGTTTCCAATAAAAATAGCATAAAAGATTTTAGGAAAAGAATGCATGACAGCCCTGGAGGTTTTGTTGGGAAAATAAAGTAAAACCAAGATGTTGGGTTTTCTTAATTAAAATTAAAAAGTCAGTAATTGAAGTATTAATTAAAAGGTCTTCTGGATTCATATTTCTGTTGAGTTTTTATGTTACGCCTGTGGTACTTATGCACTGAAATACTCTTCAGAACAGATGAACCCATAAAATTAAAAAATGTCTCCTTTAAGTATGTGTGAAATATTGTAGGGGTTTGTGCACAGTTAATGTGACTTGCAGAAGTATAACAGCTGCTTTGCCTTGACAGGGATTCATGTTTGTGTGTGTGTTTTAAGGGTAAAAAAATACTGTTTCTGGATGTAACGGTTGGAAAAACAGAAGAGGTTTTTTTGCATACCTGAGTAAGCACCTCCTGCATGTCAGCAAAGCAGTATCCGTTTCTCTTAGGGAATGTAGCAGATCCAATTGGGAACCAATAGTGTTCTTCCAGGCCAATATTAAGTGGATTTCTAGTAAGCAGTAAACAACTTTCTCACCTCTTGCTGTAGGAGCTGGTTGCAGTGAGCTGCAGAGTTCCTCCCTCTGTGTCTGCATGTTGTTGGCCAGCTAGTGAGGAGGATGCTGCTGGCAAAGAGATTTGCAGCTGGACATTAAAACAGGAGTCTTCACATATATCCCTCTAGACACTAATATTACTCTTGTTATTAAACCTGCTGAAGAGCTTCCAGACTCTAAAAATCCTTTACAAAAAGAGCTTATTCAGCCTCCCCCAACAGGGAGTTACCTCTGGTGTCCTCACCACCCTCAGTGAATTTCACTGTGGGCAGGGAAGCTGGGACAGTGTAAAACTTCCTCACATCTTTGGTCTCCTGATCTAGGCTATGAGATATTGTTCTTAAAAACTCCTAGGAAATTGATGAGTTTCACAATGGTAGTGATTGTATTTTCATCATGAGTGCTGTCTTTTTATGTTTTTAAATGTTATTTAAAGCCTGTCTAGCTTTTTAGAAAGAAAGGGCCTATCTAAATATGTATGGTTTACTAATAGAACTGGCACTGTATTTCTCCAATCCAATTGCTTAGTTTCTTCTTTTTATTCTTTAAAAAAAAAATCTCTTAAAACATGAAGGTTATTATGGGTGTATCAAGACAACTGAAATCAGATGCCGTGGAGACAGGTACTACAAGCTGGCAGTGAGAAATAGTCCCTGCCCCAAAGGGTTTATAAAGGCTAATTAAACACAGCAGATAGGTGGGAAGAGAGAGAACCGCACGGTGGTGAAATGACTTGCCAAAAATCTCAGATCAATCAATAACAGAGTGAAGAACCCTGAAATGTAATTTAGGAGTCTATGCAAGCAGTGCTACATCCAAGTAAAGCACAGAAACTGCACAAAATTCCCTCTCCTGTTCAATGAGGATTTCTATCGATTGCTTGAGTAAAATATTTTTGTAGGTATTTATTTTAAATTCTATGACAAATCCTGTGTAAAGCAGCTTTGTCAATAACAAAGAAGCACAAGCCCGCAAAGGTCTGTACAGAGGAGAGAGTGTGGTGGAGTGTCGTCTCCTAAAATAAAATGCCTTTCAGAAATCTGTTGGAAGTGGTAAAGTGTAGAAAACCAAAGTAATGTACATTTATGTGTTTTAATGAGATATTTATGTTTGTTTGCAATGCTAATTGGACATGTAGGTGCATCAACCACACTGTACAATACATTCCTTAAATTTTTTCTGACCTGTTAAAGCCACTGCCTGACAAGTGGTAAATTACAAATAATTTGTGTGGGATTTTTGGGGGGTGTGGGTTTCTTTTCCCTTTTCATTTTGTTTTAAAAAGCTTCTCATTTGTTTTGGAAAAATGAGGAATCCTAAGAAAAGTTTCCATGGGCAAAGGCTGTTTTGCCAAGTGACATGTACAAATTACTAATTAAACACCCAATGAGAACCTCTCACTTTTCATGTGCTGGGGGACTTCAGATCAGCTTTGGTGGATGGTAGCATCTTTCAGAGCCCTGATGTGGCCATCTTTTGGCCTGGATTGGGTGGGGTTATTGGCAAAATCCTAGATTTAGCCCAACTTGCAAAAAGTTAGGGCTAGAGTTTAGAGTTGTTAGATGACATCCCTCCAAATTACTGGGGAATCACAAAGTGGGACAGTCCTGATGTTATGAGGACACCTGGTAATCCTAGGCAGGGCTCCGTTAAGGCTATTTCAGTTGCAGTTACACCAAAGTTTATATTTTGTGGCTCTCAGCTTTTGACCCTCTGTGGAGAGCTCTTGGTCCCTCTTTCTGCTTTCAGCTCCTTCTCTTTGGCATCTGTTTCTCATTTCTCACTGGAAATGCTTCCCTCCCACTCCTTTTGGAGAGGCTGGCGTGAAGGAAGGGGTGGGGAAACTCCCTAGCACTTACTTGGTGTGAGGAATTTCTGCCTGAGCTGCTGAAGTATGTTTCAACTGTGAGGATCCTTTAGAAGGTCACCATGTCTTTGACACCATTTCCCACAGCATTCTCCTGCAGAAAATAGCTGCTCATGGCTTGGATGGGTGTACTCTTCCCTGGGTAAAAACTGGCTGGATGGTCAGGCCCAGGTAGAGTTGTGGTGAATGGATTTAAATCCAGGTGGCGGCCAGTCACAAGTGGTGTTCCCAAGGCCTCAGTTTTGGGGTCAGCTCTGTTTAATGGCTTTATCAATGTTCTGGACAAGGGGATTGAGTGCACCCTCAGTAAGTTTGCAGATGACACCAAGTTTGGTGGGAGTGTTCATCTGCTTGAGGGTAGGAAGGCTTTACAGACGGATCTGGACAGGCTGGATTGATGGGCCAAGGCCAACTGTATGACGTTCAACAAGGCTGGGTCCTGCACTTGGGTCACAACAACCTCATGCAATGCTACAGCTTGGGGAAGAGTGGCTGCAGAGCTGCTCAACAGAAAAGGACCTGGGAGCATTGGTCAACAGCCCGCTGAACATTAGTCAGCAGTGTGCTCAGGTGGCCAAGAAGACCAACAGCATCCTGGCCTGTATCAGAAATAGTGTGGCCAGCGGGGCTAGGGAAGTGATCGTCCCCCTGTATTCAGCATTGGTGAGGCCGCACCTCAAGTGCTGTGTTCAGTTTTGGGCCCCTGACTACAAGAAAGACATTGAGGTGCTGGAGGATGTATGAAGAAGGGCAATGAAGCTGGTGAAAGGTCTAGAGAACAAGTGTTTTGAGGAGCAGCTGAGTGAACTGGGGTTGTTTAGCCTGAAGAAGAGGAAGCTGAGGGGAGACCTTAATTGCTCTCTACAACTACCTGAAAGGAGGGTGTAGTGAGATGGGTGTTGGTCTCTTCTCCCAAGTAACAAGCGATAGAACGAGAGGCGACGGCCTGAAGTTGCACCAGAGGAGGTTTAGATTGGATATTAGGAAAAGATGTCTTCACTGAAAGGGTTGTCAAGCATTGGAACAGGCTGCCCAGGGAAGTGGTTGAGTCACCATCCCTGGAAGTGTTTAAGAGCCCTGTAGATGAGGTGCTTAGGGACATGGTTTAGAGGTGGAATTGGCAGCGTTAGGTTTATGGTTGGACTTCATGAACTTAAAGGTCTTTTCCACTCAAAATGTTTCTATGATTCTGTGTCCTCCTCTTTCACTGCCTGGAGCCTGTGCAGGGTTAAAGAGATGGTCAGTGAGAGATCAGGGTGGGAATTTGCCTTGTACAAGCAATGAGACTTAGGTCTTGCCAAATCCACCCTCCTTTTTCACGAGAAAGAAGTTGTGTAACATTAAGGGTGATATCCAGCTGAGGTTCTGCAATCCTTTTTTAATCCCCTTTTATGTACCACAGGACTTCTCAGTCCTTTAAATAAAACTAGCACAAGTCAGTGCAGCACATTATGGACACCTGAACTGATGAAAAAACTCATGTCTCCTTTTGGCAACCACATGGTCCTGTTAGCTGTCCAGCACCCTTTGTTATGTACTTAGTCTGATGGGACTTGCCCTGCATTTGCAGTATTCATTCATTGAGGCTTTTTACAAGTGTCGTCATTTGCAGGACTAAAGACAAAGGAAACCTTGAAAAGCTGCACAACAGCTGGGTACAGAAAATGTGTGATGTTCTGTGTAGCCAGTATAGCCAGGGAATAGGTGAGAAGAGCAGGACTTTGGCTCAGGCACTAGACTTAACAGTCCATACTACTGTCAAGAAAAGGTCCAAACTGTACTTCACAGAAGAGCACTGGGATTGTTCCCCTCCAAGGACCATCACCAGTTCTTCGCTCTCCTGAATTCAGCCAGCCTTCGGGCTGTTCAGGTATGCCAGATGTCCTTGTGGCAGGAGATGAAAATAGCTGTGTTTGAAGGGTGCTGGGGTCATCCTGCTCTGGAGAACACTGAGATTTTTCTTATGTCTGTGTGTGTCTCCCATGGTCATCAGAAGAATGGGATAGTTGAAGCTGCACAGACTGCTGGGCCCAACCACATCCCAAAACAGACGAATGAGTAGTGGATTGCTGTGGAGGTGTTACAGGACAGGAGCCTCCCCTCTGGGAATGTTGGAAGGCATGCTTGCAAGTGGGTAACCTGAATGGGCTCCTAATCTGACTGGGAGCAGGTCTGTACAGTAATCTCCAGTGACCCTTGGTGCTGCAGGACTAGGCTTGGGTAGGAATTCCTTAGCTAATATTTGAAAGATTTCCTTCTTTCTCCTCCATTTTATTTTTTAAAAGCACAGAATAAAACCAAATACCAACCCTTCAAAGTTTTTTTTTAAGCAGAATCCTTGTTTTCTGACCAGTCTTTCTCAGCTTAGTTACACCTGTCTAACTTGAGAGCAAGTGCTCCCTGCCACACTGCCTGACATGAGTTATGCACAGCGAGAAGAGCATCATCTACTCAATCACCAACTAGGTGCAGCTTTTAAGTTACTGTTCGGAAGCCTTCCTAGCAAGAGCCAGCCACATCTCATCATGTTCATCTTCTAAGATCTGATGGATCACAGAACTAGTGTGGCATTGCTCTGAGTCAAAAGTTTATGCACATGTTTATTCATGTTTTGCCTGAAAACTGTTGTGTGTCACTGCTGAGAGGCCATTTCTGATCAAGTCCAGGAACAGCCTAGCCTCTGTGTCTCTAGAACTGTTTTTTTTTTCCCCCTTGAGCTGGCAGCTACAGATACTGCTGTCTCCTGCAAACAGCCTGAAGTTAAGGAGGGAGGACCTGCAATGCATGATTTACACAGGATCTTTTCAGAGGAGCAGCAGAAAAGAAGGGGGGGGGGGGGGGGGAACCCAACCAAGATGATTCACTCAGGTCTGCAAGTCAAAGATCCCTCTTTATATTTTAAATTGATGTTTTTATATTTTTCTGTTATGAAGGGCATATCTGTTGAATTTGCAGTAATTATTTTCTGAATCAAATTGTTATGTTTTATTATATAGATGACTTAAAAAATATCAGATTTTTTTCTGACCCCTTTTTTCCCCTTGACTGCTCTCACTCACACACTGCAAGGGCTGTTTCCTCTGAATGCTTTGAATTTTATGTAAAACTTATCTTCAAAAGTAAAAGGAACGTGTAGCAAAGGGGCTCCATCTTTAAGTCCTACATAGTATTTTACACATTTGGGGATTTGTTTAAGAAAAAAAAAACCCTCTGCATTTGGAAAATGAAAAAATCACTTTGATTAACAATATTATAGGTCATACAAATTTAGAATTCGGCTTTGAGGGGCTAGAAACTTCAGTTTTCTCAGAGAATGTAAATTGCAGGTGTTCTGTAGTGCTCTGGGTGAGATAGACATTTCTGATGAGGTCTGGGCCAATGGAGCTGCCCGTGCGGAGCAGCCCAGCACCAGGCCCAGCTGGAAGCGGCTGTGATCCCCAGCAAGGCTTCACCAGCCTGTTGGACCCTTCTCCTCCTTCACGGACAAGCAGCTTCTTTCCGGTGCCATCCTAATGTCATGCAGTAGCTTCTGACTGCTTCAGCCAGGGATGGTCATAACCACTTCCACCTGCGTTTTTGTATTCATCAGCTTGGTCATCTTCCTTCGGCTCATTTTCCTTTGAAAAAAGTTCGCCTGTTAACAACCAGCTGGGGTCATGTTTACTTGCAAAGCACCTGCAACAACACATAATTTCTGTTTTGCTTATGTCAAACAAAACAGCCAAGAATTACATGCCCATGCTGATTTATGCTTTACTGGTTGGAATTACATTGGAAATGCATGAATTTCATGTGTCTTGCTGAGCTTTGCTTTATTATTTTTGTGTGTCAGTATCAACTATTCAGGGCAATTTCATATCAGTATGATCAAGTTCACAGTACAGTGTGAAATATTTGTGTTTCTCTTGTAAGAGAATTTCCAGTTGACTGTTTGTAGATCTCGCATTTCTGTGTGTTAGAGCTGTGTTTTAAAGGTTTGTAATTGGATTTTGTTTACTAAAGCTGTTCGCAAGCAATGCCTGTAATTTGTTTCTGGTTTAGAACTGTTTATGAAAAAAGGAAATTTTGGATTATCTTGTTTTTCAGAAAGGTTTGCAAAGTATTTCTGTAATTGATTATTATGAAGAATAATCTGGCTAGCAAAGAAAAGTGAGGAAAGAAGAAAAAAAGAGGTAGGAGTGGAAGATAGTGCTGAGTAATTCCATCCAGTTGCTTAACAGGCGACAAAGATTTGGCAGTTTGCAGTGCTGGTGCTACTGCATGAGAATTTCCACTGCTGATACAACTTTTCAGATTACATATCCTAGCATAGGACTCTTCAGTTGTTTTTTAAGGAGAATGGATGAGTTAAAAATTCTCCTGTATCACAGTCATTAGTCCTGTAATTTGAAATTAGTTAAGTGCCTAACCTCACTGTGTTTCAAAGATGTTGGAGCACTTGGCTCTTATCACGCTTCTACCCTGTGTTTTAAATATGTGTTTTATTCTATAACTCAAATGCCAGAACACTCAATATACAAACTAGGGGTTGTTGTATCCATGGCATTTAATGGACAAAGAACAAAAACCTTCCAGCGCCAGTGCCAGCTGGGGGCTTTGGCGGGGATGCCTGGGTGGATGGAGGGAGGGTTGGAAGTAGGCTGCAGAACCTTACCCCTTACCATACGAAGACCAGTACATCACTTTTTGAAAGCTCACTTTTCTAGTTACTTGTATGCAGCGGTATATGCAAAGGGGTCTGTATGTTATAGTCCTGACAAAAGAACAGCGGTTTGTGATGTATCTCATTTGACACAGCACTGAGCTATGACAATGTTGGTATTGTGTTTGTTACCTGGTTTAAAGTGACAAATATACAGGTAGTTTAAGTATTTTCCATGAAGTGTTTGAAATGTGCAGGGATGTAGATTTTAAGATATTTAAGGAGATCAGGCAATGGGCAAGCGGTCAGGAGATGTGAGCTCTGTCTGGTTCTCTAGAAATCTTAAATAAATTTCTTAGTCTCTCTACCTTAGTTCCCCAATGAAAATAAAATCATATAGAGTATTAAACTAATAATAGCTCTGTTCCTCAGAAACGTGTTCTGCTGGTAACTCAATTAATAGTGTGGTGCATTTGTATGCAGTAGTAATGCTCGCATACTAATATGACTTAGAGACATGTAATTGCTAATTATTCAATATTGACCTGATCTTTGAAAACTAAACTCTGAAAGCTGAATCATACCTTGTGTAAATAACAGATAAATTATATTTTTTTTTTAGTTCAAGGGTGTATTTGCCTTTGTTTGTTTTCTGTATATGTAATGCACTGGCTCAAGGTGTTTCCCGTATCAGTTTTGAGCCAATACTGTAATCAAGTCAGTGAACTTTTATACTTTTTTTTTTTTTTTTTTTTTTTAAGTTGCATAGCAAATATGAGCTTTTCCCTTAGCTGAAAACTATCTTTTCTGCTTTTATTACTTTTCCAGAGGAATAGTTTCTCTGTGCTAGCTGGGAGAGGCAAGGAGGGTGCTCTCCAAGTGCATTATCCTTCTCCTTGTAGAACGTATGCTGAAGGTTTTATTTAAGCATTTCTTTAATAGTTACGGCCAAATGTTTGGGCTCTGGGGTAGTTCCAGACAATTTAATTCCTTACTTTCCAACAGAACTGTAGTAGTAGAAGTTAATGTTGTTTGTGATTATTATCTTTGCACTAGATTTTTCCCTTGAGGGTAAGTGTAGACTTTGTAAGATATCTGGCCAAGAATACATCCCTTGTGTTATTCTTCCACATTTTTCTCATTCTGTGATTTGTCTATTTTATTTCTTTATATAAAGAATCCGCTTTCTGATTTTTATTTCTTTTCCTTTCTGAGCTGTTTCACTTCATTTTCACCCAAATTCCTACTTGTGGGCATTCTTCTGTTTGTTATAGAGGAAGCATTGAAAGTGAATTTTCCAGAAATCGTGTTCTCAGAGTCAATATTAAAGGTAACTGGATTTTACTCCTGATCTGTGTTTGCTGGATTTTAATCCTAAAGGCTGACTGCAATATTTCAGTAAAATTTGGGAGCACTAGATGCATACAGGAGAAGGCAAGAAAAATGTAAGTCCCCACTTCACAACCAGCTTTTAAACTTGATTCCAAGTGAAGATGGTTTTGAAAAGAGAAAAAGTATGTTGCTCCTTTGATCTTCCAGTTTTGTATTAAAGATATTGAATTTCAGCATTTTTTTCTGAAGATATTGATTCTTTTATGCACTTTCAAACTGTTTGGGATTTGTTAGGTAGCTTGTACGGTATACTGGATTCCAGGACTGGGGTTGTTTATTGTTCTCAGATGTCAGGTGAGATAGGGCGTTATCTTCTTTTCTTTTGCCTCAAAGTGATTTTTCAAAACTGTGGTTAGTTTATTTGTATATTATTGAAAGAACAGTTATTTAAAAGGAAAAGAATTTGCCTGCCTGAACAAATATAGGATTTAAACAAGCTGAAATAGATCATTTCTATTTGGAGATTTTTACCTACAGTTTGGGGACTGTACCTTAACTGCTTAACTGGTGTCAGTTAAGACATTTTAAACCCTGATTGGGGTTTAATGGAATTACTCTGGACTCATGGACAAAACTGAAAACACAATATGCTCTACTTTCTACTTTGTATTTTAAGGTAGCAGAGGTTCTTATTACTCCATTTACAGTGGCAATATCTGACTTTACTGAAGATAGGTATTTTTCAATTTTTATTTTTTTTTAATTTATGTCCCAAAAGTTCAGTTGAATTCCCTATATTGAGTAAAAAGGGTACCAAACCAATTCTTTGTTAGCACAGAGTTGGTTTCCTCAAATGATTTTATGATCTGGCGGACCATGAGAGAGCTGTGGGGCTCTTGAGCACTGATGAACATTTGGGATTGAGGCCAAAGCTTGCCATATATTGACGATAAAAGGAACCTGACCTCAGTCAACATCACAACTGTCTTTTGTTCCCCTGGGTCCCAGTGTATGAACTAAAGCTGGTAGGGTTATTGGTGACTCTGTTTTCTGTGCATGACTTAGTTCACTAATGTATTTATTTAAAAGAGCCCTTTGACCATCTTACCAGTTCATTACATGTGGTGCTGTCTAATTCCCCTCAGTAATACACGGCTCTTCATTTCTGCAGACGACCTTATTCAAGGGGAGGAAACAGTGCATCTTGTTTCTTTGTTGTATACACATATAAAATAAGAATCAACATTCACAGAAAGAGAGAAGGAAGTGGCCATACGTCTCAAAGATGCTAATGGATTATTTTTTATCTTTGTGGAAGAGACAAATAACTGAATAATGTGAAGAGGAAGTGAGGATTTGTGGTTTTTTTTTTTTTTAGTAGGAGTGTCACACATCCTCCATAAATAATTGAGTGACCGTGGTGTATTCAAGTCTTTTTGCTCTTGGTAAAACACATTGATTTTCCCAGGGTAAATACACTTGAGAAGTGGTAAGTTGGAAGGTACCTGTAATGCTACACTTCCAGGGCAGCAGTGTGACTTTCTTCATGCGAATAGAACAGCTCATGTCCGGCTGGGAAGGTCACCTGGTGGCTTTTGGGGTGTGGATGCTGCTCTGTGGGCATTTGGAATGAAGCAAAAACCCATTTTTCACCTAGGCGTACAGGAACTCTTAACAGGCGTTGTGACACGTGTATGGTAAGGTTGCTCAGTCTGTTCCTGCAGCCATTAATGCAAAATCCTGGGATGTCCCACTCGCCATAAGAATTCAAAAACTTTGTGGATTCCTTATACAAGAGCAGATTACTGGGCAATATGATAGTGTTGGGAGGTATCAATGGCAGTGGTGATGTAAATATACTACAGTTTCCAGTAACTTTTACTCACTACCACTCTAGGCTGCATTTGACCACCTGATATCCAAAGATTAGTATTTTTTTAAAGAAATAAAAAGATATATGTTGTATTTCTGGAATGACCAGGAATTATCTGTGAAAATTAAGTATGTAAAAGTTGTCATTACAACTCAAGGGATACGTTTGTGTTTCAGTGTCTGCATCCTTTTCTAAGCGGGGAGAAAATGAGTCTAAATTTAAATTATCTAACTCTTTTTTTTAATATGAGATATTTATGGAGGGAAGATCAAAATTTATATCCTTCAGTAGCACAATAAGATGACCCAACAAATTTTTGTCTCTCTGTAGTTAAATACTGATTTTATTTTATTTTATTGGTCTGTTCCAAGCTATAAGATTATTTCTTTTGTTTGGTCATAGATGACACCTCATAAGCTCTATGTGCATTAGTGTTCACTCAATTAGTGTAAAAGCAATGGAGGAGAAAAGTAAAATTACCTTGTTAACGGCAATAAATAAATAGCTAGATTTTAATGCGTAAGAATAAAATAAGGAAGTATTGCCAAAGGCCTGTCACAGTCTAAATTGTTATCTACATTTATAGTTCCATGGTGGAATTTTGTAAGAAGTTCAAACTTCATCTGCAGAACTGTTGCCCAGGATTCTCTTTAACTTTGACAATCTTAAAATTACTTGAGTGAAAAAAATCTAAATCAGTTTTAAAGGACAGTTTTTAGAGAGTATATTTCAAATGGGTTTCAATAATGAGAACACAGAACCAGATACTGAATTTAAGACTTGGTTTTGATGTTTTTTCACTGGATGGTAAAATAATAAATTAATATCCCTTTCTCTCTACTTCTGCCTGACCATTGAGGATAAAAGTCACCTCATTTATGTGTTGTATTGATTTGCATGTTGTGAAGATGTTTTGTACAGAAGAAAAGCAGATTTGTTGTCTTATTTGTGATGTTCTCAGAACCATGTGACTTAATCACTTGGGGTAGTAACTGGAAGAGATAATCTCCTTGCAGCTTAAGGAAGTGCTACAAAATCAGGATATGATTTTACAATCCTTGATTACTTGAACAAGAACCATCACCCCTATTTTTAAATATTGGTGCTGAAAGATGTAAAAGCCGTTAGTGGGATTTTCAGGTAGTTTAGGCACTCAGGAAAACTTTACTTGCCAGCTGCATCTTTATACACTTGCAGACTTTTCCAGATATTCCCCAGTGTGTTAGTATGGGATTATGAATGTGAAGCTTTAATTTTGTTCTAGCCTAAATATGTTCATGATTAAATGTAAGAATGCAGATCGACCAGTTTTAATTCCTAAATGAATTAAAGAGAAGTGGAGTGGAGCTCCTCTTTTAAAAGCAGAGGAGATCTCTTCTTCAGTACTTTGACTGGGTGTTCTCTCTGCTGAGGATGCAGGAAAGAGCTTTTTAATGGGTTGGGTGCAGCAGCACTACCCCCTAATGATCACTGATGAGGAGTTTGGGGTATTTTTTTTTGTTTGTTTGTTTGTTTGTTTCCCTGTCTGGGTATTTCTTGCTAAAGGGAGAATGCCTATTTTCTGTTCTGCAGAATTGTTTTAGCAGAGTTCATAGTAGCTGTGGTGCTCAGCAGTTCACCAACCCCAGAAGGGTGGTGGCCCTCTGCAGTGCCTTCCTCCACCCAGACCCCTTTGAATAACAGGGTGGGTGCATAGGAGGTGGGTTTGAACTTGCTGGTTTCTCTGCCTCTGCGCACGTTGGTCAGACTATGAATCTGCCTCAGTTCTTTAGCTAGCCACGTGTTTTCCTCTCCTGTTCTTCCCCATGCTATGTCCCACCATCTTAGGAAGGGACATCTCTTTGATGCTGTATGTAAGACCTTTAGTTACATTGTAAAACTTAAGTTTGAAGAAATGTGGAAATTGGTGGAAGTGCATCCTTAAACTTGGGAATGGGTTGTGGAAAACAGTTCCTATGCTGAGATCAAAAGCACAGGCTACTGAAGGGAGTGGAGCTTCATGGATGTTGAGCCTCTGAGGAACAGAATTTTATGGTGACAGACAGTTTTGGGGTTTTTTGGTTGGTTTTTGGTTTGTTTTTGTTTTTGTTTTTTTTACTGAGCAACTACAGGTAAACTGCGTTCTAATTTTGATTTCTTATCATTTGTGGTAGGTGGAACTGTTTGGAGATACCTCCTAATCTAATTATTACAGAATCCAAATACCTGAACATGAATAAAAAAGCTATACAGGATTTTTCTTTGCTTAGACTGCTTAACAGCTTATGCTTGAAGAACCATTTCAGCATCTCAGGTCTAGAATGGAATACCAATAAGCAGTTCAGAGTGAAGAATGATGCTTTCACTGTCTTTTAGTGAATAGCAGCAGCTTGAAAAATCAAAGCATCTGTACTGTCTTCCCTACAGGAGCATATGCAACCACTGTGCAGTAGTTCACATGCTAAAATACATACTGCCCAAACTGGGTGAGCAATTTTTTAAGTTGCCTTCATACATATTTATATGAGTGAATGAATTATTAGAGTGTCTCACTTCTCTTTACACTTCATAGTTGAAATTTATGCCTATATGATCAGGTATCCATTACACTGACATTTCACTGCTCAGCCACTCTCCCAGAGGATAATTTATTTATTCTTTTTATCTGCTTGTTTATAAAACTAGTATAGAAAGAAGTTTTACATAAGAGAAAATGAGGTTTTGGCTGCAGGGAGGAAATATGGAGCATAAGAGAATAGCTGGAAACCCTGCAGGCTAAGAGGTTGCTCTGTTTCATGGTGGTGTTACATCCTTCAGTGGTACATCAATACTATATTATGTCGGAAGCAACCCCTGCAGTTTCCCAGCCAGAGTGTCTTAGGAAGTCTCTGAGTAAGCAGATAATGGAAATAAATTTGGAATTTGAAATAGTCCTTAAAAGAGACTTAATTCTTTTTTTTTTCTTTTTTAAAAATTGACATAAAAAATCAACAGAGCTTTCTAAAAACACTTTCTTGGTCTTTCTATATTTAATTCCCTTTGTTCTTATTGAAATGTTATTTTGGTAACACTTTGTTTTACTCTGGTCTGCTTAGGTTTTTATACCATCCTCATCCACTATTGTTTCTGAGTGCATTTGAATACTATATAAAATGACATGACAAACATCTGTTACATGTTGCTCTTTCATCCTCTCCCCGGGGAAGAATCATGCCTGCAGTGCTGTATTTTTATAAGACTTTTGTTGTTGGTTTTGTTTTTTTAAGCTATATACATGTTGCCTTAAGTTTATGCTGGAGCAGGGTGGTTCAAAAGGGAACCCTTTGTCCTTGTAGGAGAAGGAGGTGAAGGTTTTGAGTTATCACCTGAATGCCTCCCACATACATCTGGGAAAGGTTGGCAGTACTCAACCACTTGCTCCATACTTTCTAAACCCACTGATATCATAGAATGGTTTGGGTTGGAAAGAACCTTTAAGGGTCATCTAGTCCAACCCCTCTGCAGTGAGCAGAGACATCTTCAACTAGATCAGGTTTGTTAGAGCCCTGTCCAGCCTGACCTTGAATATTTCCAGGGATGGGGCATCTACCACCTCTCTGGGCAGCCTGTTCCAGTGTTTCAGCTGCCTTCATTGTAAGAAATTTCTTCCTTATATCTAGTCTAAATCTCCCTTCTTTTAGTTTAAAACCATTTTCCCTTGTCCTATTTCTAGAGGCCCTCCTAAAAAGTTTGTCCCCATCTCTCTTACAGGCCCCCACTAACTATTGAAGGCCTGGAGCCTTCTCTTCTCCAGGCTGAACAACCCCAGCTCTCTCAGCCTTTCTTCATAGGGGAGGTGTTCTGTCCCTCTGATAATTTTTGTGGTCCTCCTCTGGACATGCTCCAACAGGCCCATGTCTTTCTTGTGCTGAGGACTCCAGAGCTGGATGCAGTACTCCCAAGTGGTGTCTCACCAGAACAGAGTAGAGGGGCAGAATCACCTCCCTCAACCGGCCAGCCATGCTACTTTTGATGCAGCCCAGGATATGGTTGGCCTCCTGAACTGTGAGTGCACATTGCCAGCTCATGTCCAGCTTTTCATCGCCCAGTACCCCCAGGTCTTTCCTGGCATGGCTGCTCTCAATGGTTTCATCCCCCAGCCTGTACTGATACCAGGGATTGCCCCAATCCAGATGCAGGACCTTGCACTTGAGGTATTTTTGTGGGGTTTTCCAAGGTGTGCTAAAAGGTTGTTGTGGGAAAGCTAAAACAAAGGACTTGCTTTTGCCTTTGGCTCAGAATGTGGTAAAGTCAATGGTTGTTCCGGTTTGTGTTTGTGATCCAGCTTCTGGGAGACTTCATTTCTGGGACAAACGTTCTGCCCTTGCAAGTGATGGGCAGGCGAGGTCTGAAGGTACAGTCAGACATCCTGACATTGGTATCAGAGCACGAGCCTTCACTGGGGTGGTGGTGGTATATTTTACGGGACCAGCCAGTCAAGAAAAGGGAGATAATCGTGATGTTCTGTGTACTGTCCAGAGCGGAGTGTGGCATGATGTCAAGCAGTAGATTGATACAGTTGCCTGGATGTCTTTGTTACAGTGACCAGTTTGTTAGGAGCCTAAGGCTGCAAAGTGACATTAACTGACAAAGGGAGATCATTGCAAGTGACTTCGCATGCTCTTAAGGCAGCTAACTGCAAAACCTGCTTGTTCAGTTCTAGCCAACTGCTCTCGATGAAGTCTTCAAAGACATGAAAATGGTTGCTTGAGTCTGGGATGAAGAAGCTACTGAACTTGTGATTCTTCCCCCCTCATTTAAAAAAAAAATTAGAGAAAATCTATGGTCCACTTTTAACAGAAACAGCTTTTATTTTTCTGACCAATTACATGATTTAAGAGATACATTTAAATGACTTTGTCATTTCCTCTGCATGTTTTTTCCAGGACTGTATAGGATATACTGTTACAATATTAATTTTTGTGTGAAGGTTACTTTTATTCAGTAACATGTTAGGTGGTTGTGCAATATTACACTCAGAGTTGCAGAGACAATGGACGTGTGGATTTGTCAGTGAAAGTTCAGATGATTCTGGACTTTATTGGATGACATATTGTAGCATGTCTTGTCTCATGATTCATAGCGTTTTAGCCTAGACAGGACTGTTACCATCACACAATTGACCCCACCTCATACTCACCATATAATTTTAATAGATTGTTTTGGTTTTTTTTTTTCCCCAGATCTTTTAGAAATATGCACCATCTTGATTTATGCTCCTTAAGGGACAAGAAATTAATTATTCAAACTCTTTAAAAAAGTCTTTATTTCTAGTATATATTTCTACCTTCAGCTTCCAGTTGTTGAAAATTAACTTCTCTCTAGTATCAAAAGTATCCTCATACTTATATCTGGAGAGGATGACTAAATTACTTCTTGACCTTCTATGTGCAAACTAAACATCTGAACTTTATTCAGTGATACCCATTTTCCAGATCTCCAGTTTCTATATCTCCTTTTAAACCCTTCATAATTTGTCAACATCTGCTTAGACAGCAAAGTTGAACCCAATATTCTTCTAATGATCTTATGAAGCCAGAATGTGATGCTATTAAAGCTTCTGAGCACTGTTTGAATATTCACCTTGTTATCCATGCAGTGATAATCTTCACACCAGATCACCATTTCTTACCCACCACTTCATATAACTATATAGCTTCTTATTCAAAGACACAGAGAACGATAAGATTTAAGCCCAATTAGGCAATAAATCTGCATGACTAGAGCTGTAAATTGTGAAACTAGACCTTGTCTCCTTACTTGCAAGCTCCAGAATGTGTGTGTATCATACAGAGTTACTTTTAAAGTTGTAAGTATGACATGTAAAAGTATCCATTCTGACAATTGCAGTGGGAAAAAAGGCAGAGAGGGCCAATATATAACATTTTTTTTTTCAGTGAAAAAAATAATCCCTTATTAACTGGCATCTACCCCATCCAAAACCATAGTAAACAGAATTATGTCATAACTAAGTGATGCCCTTTATTAGTAACCTAGTCATTAGTGGTCACTTAAGCCACTTGTAGGCATAGGCAATTTTGTGAGGTATGGTAGGAAAAGAAGACAAAATTATCTTAAAAGGTTAAATAATTAATGAGTCAACAAGCTTAGGTTGGGCTCCTAATCACAGTTTCCCTGTCAAAATTTTAAGAGAGTGGTGAAGCAGTTAGTTTGCCATATTCCACTCCAATGCCACAGAGGGTAGAGAGAAAAAAATGGCAAGGTCCATCTTCTTCCCAAAAGGACAGAGTTAGTCTGGCCATAACCACCCATCCAAGTGAAGGGAATACAGCTGTCAGACCACTTAGGAAATCCATACTGAGGTTCTTGCATTAGGCTGATGGTGTCTTGGACTTCAGGCTCAGAAAGTCAAGCTTGATCTCAGCTTGACAATGCAGTGTGCTTTGAGCTGCCCTTTTCCCTAAGGGAAGTCAGTAGCTCGTGCTCGATCATCTAGGCCAGCTTTTCACAACATCCAAGCATGTGGCAGGTTTTTTAGTCACCAGCACCTGGGAGTCAATGGTGACTGATCTGATCACAGGTATAGGTACACCTGAATGGCCAGCTGGATGTTCAGTCATGCAGAGAGTAGGTCCAGATTACCTTCCTGTGGCCAAGTACATCAAGATCAGATAATATAGAAGGGGATACGAGGGGGGATAGTAGTTCAGGGAACAAGTAGGTGTATCTGCCACTCATGGAGACTAAGAACGGGCAGGTAAGAGGTGTTAAGGGATGAAGAAGGGAAAATGAGGTCAAGTGATAGGAGTGCTGGGAAGAATATAGTGGGGAGATAGGTGGTAGTGGGGAGACAGATGTGAAGTATAGCAGGGATTTGCAGAGGGCAAAGAGGATATGTGGACAGAGAGATATCCCAGGGGGAGAGGTGGGAAGGCAGTTGGTCAGATACAGGATATAGTGGCTGGAGGAGGGAGTGTGAACTTCAGTGTTGCTAAGCTGGAATCTCTAATGACCTGCTCCTTCATCTGATGTGCACACCACTCCCCTTTGGCTTCATTTGCATGGCTGACATGCTGAAAGGATGTGATTTGCTGGGAAAAGTTATTTAATCTATAAAAAGCAATTTAAGAAGCAGGCTATCAAGAAGGTGCTTAGGGCATGAAGAATGATATGGCAGATAGGAATGCAGGGCTTAGAAACATAAATAAGAGAAGTTTAGCAGCATTATTTCCATTTGTAAAGTTTTCACTAGAGTGCATGTCAGTATAACAAGTAACATTTTTATGTCTTATCACAGTAGTACTCTCTACATTTATTCTACTGAGCAAAGAGTAAACATAAACTATAAATAACTAGGGCTTCAGGTAGCGTGGGGTTTTTTTTTCCCTTGACTTTACAGATAAGATGCCAAATTGCCTCAGCAGAGCCCTGCTAGAAAGTGGATGGTTGTTCTTTTTTCCCTGCTTTCTCCTTCTGAAAGGAGTTTGGCAGTACTCTGTTTTATTGTCTTGGATCTACCAGACTTGAGAATGAAGTTCACAGCCCTAAATGCATTGTGAAGAAAGAGTTGGGATCCTCAGAGAGGAATCCACAGCACCCTGTGTGGTGCAGTGCGGGAGATGCCTCTGTTATCCTCAGCATATCCTCCTGCTGCTGAAACCTGCTCCTCTCCTAAACGTATGATGCAAGACTACAGTCAAGAGGCAGGAGCCACCTCTTTCCATAGCTGTTTGGGGTACAGGTGGTACGCTCTGCCTTGGAAAAGTCACCGAAAAAGGGAGGCATTTACGTGTGTATGGATGCATTTGTTAGTGTGTATATATATACACAGTAGTTGATGTTATTTCTATGTAAGAGCCTAATGACTAGAACCCTTGCCCAGGAAGTGGGTGGTCCGAGTTGCAAATTCTCTTCTCTCTGATGAGATCTAAAACCTCATTTGCTACCTTCACCCTCACCCCAGATTCCAGGTTCACTTATATGGTAGATGCCCTCACCCCAGATACCAGGTTCACTTATACAGTTAGAAAACACTCTACAAAGTGCTTTTGAAATTATATGACCAGGAAGAACTGAATACAGGCTGGTCTGCTCTCTCATTGTGTGCTTTTCTCTCATTTTGCCTTTAAAGAGTGAAGTCTTTGGTATTAAAATTTTCTTCTACTGCTGTTTGTCACATAAAATGGGGGCATCATCCCAGTTGAGACCTTTTAATTCTGAATCATTTTTTCAGGCAGTTAAATAATTTGTTTGGTATATGAACTTATCAAAAGCCTAAACTTAAATGTTTAAGACCATCCAACCCACTGTTCTATATATAAATCAACATAAGATGAGTGTTTTACTAAATTGTGCATGGTAGGTGGTTGCTCTTTTGAGATTAGGGGATAGGTTTTTCTAATTTGTCATGGATTATGCAGACAGAATTAACACAATATTTATGGGAAACCTAACCTGGGGTTCTTCTCTTTTTTTTTTTTTTAATTACTATTTTTTAGCTTATCACCAATTACATATCTTGCTGTAATATGCTTAAGATGAAGCTTTTTAATGTTAACAAGAATTGCAAAATTTAATTCTGATGAGTGAATATTTTTTGCCTTAAGCAATTGAAGTTAAAACATTCAACAACCCTTTTTCCTTTGCGAAATGTCAGAATTACACTTGGCTCCATTCCTCTCGACTTCCATGTGAACTGAGGTCACGCCACCATTCACTGTGGTGACTTGCTCTCTGATTTTAAGGTCAGAGGAAGAGTTAGGCAGCACCTTCACCATCAGTGGCCAAATATGTTAGTAGAATATTTCACATTCCTTGGTTTTACATGGAGAGTCATTACTGAATGAAGCTATGATGAATCATAATCTGTTGACATTTGATGTGGTCTGATAGGAATGCTGGGGAGCTGTCCAAGAGTGGTGAGTTAGTCTTGATTTATGGCTGATACCTCCTGAACCTGGCAAATAATCAGCCTGGGGCCAGCATGTGACTCCTATTAGCGTTCCGTACCTGGATTAAGGCTTGCAGTAAGCGCACTGAGCGTGCTGTGTGTTTGCCATAGTTGGGTTTTTATATAAACAAAGCTCTAGAAATTACACGAAAGCCACTCTCTGTAGGGGAACAGCCACTGGCACGGCTGCGTGGTGAACTTTTGGGGTAGAGAAATCACTGCCATATTTCAACACACAGTTGCACAGTTTACCAGACATGCTGTGCTTATGTAAATAATAAGGTTATAGCAAGTAATTAAGTTCTTACTCCAAAGTTGTAATCACTGTTTAAGCACCAAATTATTCCCATGTGGTACAAAGAATTATGGATATGAGCAGTTCTGAATTTTCTTCATTTTCAGCAACTGTGAGTTCTTTGGTAAGTCTGCCCTGTACTGATTAGCACACAGGCTTATATTAGGTCACATTTTGGAATATAGTGTCTTTCACTGTGGGAAATAAGCAACGTAGAAGGAACTTAAAATTTCGGGAAAACGGAGGCTTACAGGGCAAAATAATGTTTTATACTGAGTACTGCAAAGTGAGAGACAGCATATGAATATTGACTGGACGCTGAGATTCAGGTCCAGCTTCACACCCACATCTTTTTTGTGGGTAATGTAGCTTTTTTAAAAAAAAAATGAAATAGCTTAAAGGCTATGCAGACTGAGTTCACACCGTGCTGATTTCAGTCTGTCTACTTAGACGATAAGCTCCTTAAGACACAGACTTTTTCTTCACACAGCATCTGCCATTATGGGCCTGGATCTCCAGGGGTTTTTCTGCAAGCAGTGTGGTGCAGTCCATAATGATATCTGAATAGCAGGACTACTGAGTAAAACTCCTTCCTTCCATAATACCATAAAATACTTTTTACTGGAAGTCTCCTATATATAGCACTGTGAGGTGTTTAAAAATGAGCTCAGAAACCACCCTGTGTAGGTGTGGAGTGTCTCCATTTATTTTCTTGTTAACTGGAATGCACCTGGTTGGTTTAGCCCTGGTTGATTTAGGCTTTTTTTCCTGTGACTGAATCTTTATTTCATAACACCTATTCATTTTAGAAAGTTAATATAGCTGTTTAATTACGGTTTGTTATGCAGTAGTTTATTCTTGACTATATTCTTCTCTACCCCAAAAGTTCACCACGCAGCCATGCCAGTGGCTGTTCCCCTATGGAGAGTGTCTTTCGTGTAATTTCTAGGGCTTTGTTTAAATAAAAACCCAACCCTGGGCTGCAGCGACCATGAGATAGTGAAGTTCAGGATCTCATGTGGCAGAAACAGAATTGCAAGCAGAATTGCAACCCTGGACTTCAGGAGGACCAACTTTGGTCTTTTCAAGCAATTGCTGGGGGAAATCCCATGGGAAAGGGTACTTGAAGGGAAAGGGGCCCAAGATAGCTGGTTAACATTCAGGGAGTGCTTCTTCCAAGCTCAGGATCAGAGCATCCCAACACGTAAGAAGTCAAGGAAGGGAGCCAGGAGACCTGCTTGGTTAAGCAGGGAACTGCTGGGCAAACTCAAGTGTAAGAGGAGAGTTTACAGATCATGGAAGGCCACTTGGGAAGAATATAAGGCTGTTGTCAGAGGATGTAGGGAGGCAACTAGGAAAGCTAAGGCCTCCCTAGAATTAAACCTTGCCAGAGGGGTCAAGGACAACAGAAAGAGCTTCTTCAAATACATAGTAGATAAAACTAACACTAGAGGCAATGTAGGCCCACTGATGAATGAGGTGGGTGCCCTGGTGACAGAAGATAGAGAGAAGGCAGAGTTACTGAATGCCTTCTTTGCCTCTGTCTACTCTGCTGGAAGCTGTCCTGAGGATCCCCGTACCCTTGAATGAAGGGGTACAGGAATTCCTCTGAGGCCCCAGAGGAAGTCAGGACA
>NW_010310169.1:42904-66454 GCF_000700745.2 Antrostomus carolinensis | reverse complement strand
TTGTTTTTTTGGGTTTTTTTTTTGTTTTTTTGTTTTATTTTGACTCCACTCTTCTAATAGTACTAGGAACAAAAATGATCAATGATCCATTCTTCATGCACTTAAAACATAAACATATATATATATTTCGGTGTAGTGCAACCATATATTTTTTTGCTCATGTTTTGTTACAGATCAGGGAATACAATGGACAGATGCAGGGAATTACCAGTGCTGGATTTGCATCCTTGACATTTGATGGAACTGTAGGAGCACGCGTTGTTCCTCGAACCTCTAGCAAAGTGTACACTTTCATGGATGAAGAACAGAAAAGAATTGAAGAATTACGTATTTGGGCAGCCAGTAATCTTTCCATCTCTGGACCAGCAGCAAAATTGTCTGATGTCCAGCCAATGCTGTTCTTTGATCTCACTTGCCAGCTCATAGGAAAAGCAAAAGTGGATGGATCATCTTTTCTTCTAAAGGTAGACTTTTTTTTTAATAATTTGTCAGATTTAGTTATCAAGACACTGTGATTTAGTTTTTGATAAAACAGACACATTCATTGATAAATATTTTACGTAAGAAAACTTAAGGCCCCTTTCAACCCATATCATTCCATGCTTCTATGTTGTGGTTCATTTTCACTGTGAACAGTTTCCCCTTTTATCTCTTGATTTGGGATGAGTATTTCAACCATGAGTTACTCTCAGTGTATTTACACGTGGCTTTGATGATTCTTAGATCTTTTCCTGTGGACCTTTGATCCACAGCAGTTAAGCATAAGGTGTTAGAAACCTTTTAAAAATTAAGCTTTGATGTCTTTTTTCTCCCTTTCTGGTGTCTTTGAGAAGAGTATATCTTCAGGAACTCAGGAAATGATAGTTTACAGAATATATTGTAAGCAGCTATCACTGAATGTTTGATTTAAGTAGTAAGATTTTGGTTCCAAAGTGCTAAGTCTGGTAGTCTTACTTTTTCACAATAACTTTGGTAGCACAAAAATAACTCTTATTGATATTTCAGCACTTAAGTGTATCAAAAACTTAGCTTTAGGCAAACCATTTTTAGACTGCTCATTATTAAATGTAAAATACTGAGGTTTTTCTAATACATTCTGGATAACTAATAGTGTATACTGATGAGATCATCAGTAATTAATGGAGTATGTGCTGTATACTCAATCTTCATATACTGTAGCTGGAGTGGTTAAAAATACCTATAGCAGGATTAAAATAATAAATATAGACAGTTCTGCATATGGTGAATTCTAATAATTGTAACTGCTGGATAAACATTTGAGGTTTTGCTAGTGCTGATTTTTTTTTTTTTTTTTTTTTTAGATATTAAAAAATCTCAAGTCTTATCACTTGGGTCATATTCTCCGTGGAGTTTATTTTAATTCTCTATAAAGAAGAATAATTTTAAAGAAATACCATAAAATCTAATCTAAGTAGTATAAGCACTTTAAGACTTGAGTCTCCAATTAAGATTTCTTATTGTTATCGATTTTTAATCAAACAAAAAAATTGTTAAAAAATCTAAAGTATTCTGAGCATATTGAAATAGTTCATTTGCCTTGCAGGTATGGGATGGCACAAAATGTCCCTACCCAACATGGAAGGTGCCTGTGGAAGCAAGAGACCTGGAAGGAGAAAAGGTTCTTCTGCATCAACT
Source organism: Antrostomus carolinensis (assembly GCF_000700745.2). Lineage (NCBI taxonomy): Eukaryota > Metazoa > Chordata > Aves > Caprimulgiformes > Caprimulgidae > Antrostomus > Antrostomus carolinensis. Next base: position 64,798 of record NW_010310169.1, on the reverse strand, counting down.
GCGAAATCTAACGGTGGATGTTCTAGTCTATGATAACCATGTACAACTGGCAAAATCACTTAAGGTAATGCACAGTTTGGTATTTCTGATTCTCATTTCGTGGCCTATTTTCTGCTTAGAACTCACTTCAGAGAATGTATCAATTTAGTTCTACTGTTAATTAGTTTGAAATGTTCCTCTTTATCTTTTTCTCTATTTACCATACCTTTTATTTGAATGCAAAACTCCTTCAACACGTGTAAAACAGTCTCATTACCCAAAAATTGCCATGAAAAAAATTCTTCTAATTAAGCAGTTCTTTCCAGACACTGTAATATCATATAGAATCCTGTGAAAATAATGCACTCAGAAAATGTATCCTGTGCTATAGAATTATTTTTTAAATTATATAAAGTGGGGTTAAACTTGCAGTCCCATCAAAGGCCTGTAATTCTAAAGTCAATAAAAGATTTTCTGTCCTATAAAATTCTGCAATTTGCAGTGCAGTCTTCATTTAGTGGGTCAGTAATGTTGATTGTGCTTAGATAGAGAAAACAACAACATAATTAAACATTTGATCTTCAGCAATACTGCCATCTTGCTTCTGAATACAAAAAAAATGAGCAGATACATCTTTCATTTTATTCCTTGCCCTCTATACCCAAGCATTGTTTCTGAGAAAGTATTTAGCAGAAAATAGAGGTGTTAGGCTGAGGCTATCAGACATTAAATTAATTTAATGTATTAATGCTCATTCATAAGTAAATGACAGCAAAATAATTCACCTTTGTGTAAGAATTTGTATCAAAACTTACTCACAGGAGTATTTCATTACTTACAGATTCTCTTCCAGAATTTTTCTCTTGTTGACTGGTGTGATCTATTGGTATAAAAAACTGCTGATGTTCCAGTGAAGCAGTATGTTTTGAAAATTAAGAGAAAAAATATTTTAATATTAATAAAATGTGTTTTGTTGAGTAGCTGATGATACTCCCTTTATTACTGTTGCTTATTTATATTCAGAAATTCCCATGGAATATGTGGTATGTGGGAGATCTTAATCAGCTCTCTCAATTTTTTTTTTTTCCTTCTTATTAGCCCTTCCTTTCTTATCTTTAGAGCATCTGTGCCTTTGCTGGATACTGCACTGTGTAGCAGAAGCTCTAAAGTCAAAGGAAGCTGTTAAGAAACCTGGTTTGACCTACTGAGCAACATGAGCTGGTTTTTTTCCTTCTGGCTATGTTGAGAGTTGAGGCAGATTCACTCATACAAGCTGTAAACATTTTAAGTTAGATAATTTTTGAACGCCACTATTTAGTGGATTGCCTTAGTGGAGTTCGTGAACAAAAAGTGCTGATATCCTAACAATTCAACTTCAGGAAGATTTATTAACTTCATGTTGCAATATGTGCAGTTAATTTTATTTCACAGAATAATCTAAAGATAATAAAAATTTGCAGGAATCTTCCTAAAATTGAAGATTTAATAAAAGGTTTGGTTTTAAATACTAGAGGAAATAATTTCATGTCATAAGAAAGTTTAATTGAAAAACTCTATATTAATCTGTATCATATTTTATTTAGTTCAGGGTCTTGTCATGAAAGATTTTTTTTTTTTAATTGTTCATGTAGAAGTATAAAACTGAAGAGCATGTAGTGTATTCATGTGCACCTTGCAGAGTGTGAACATGGGAACAGTGTGGACAAAAACTGTACTAAATGTTCTGTCAGTTTGTGGTTTCAGAAACAATAAAAGTGCACTGTTTTTCTGCACCATCGCTTCTGTATTTGACAGTATCTTAGAATTGCCTTTTTTAATGTAAATTGTTATGGAATTGTTAGGTTACAGTCTCCCATGTTGTCATATACCATTTGCAATGATAATTGCAGCTCTGAAATGTGTTACGTAGGAAAAATCTGTTTTACACAACTTTGATACCAAGAAGGGCAGATTGGAGAGGGGGAAAAAAAAAATCTGAAATATTTTAAAATTTATCTGTAGGCACATGTTCAGACAAGGAAGCTCTGAGTAAGCACTGCAGACTAGAGAAAGTGAGTAATGTAGTAAAGTGAATTTTTAGCAAATCCTGGAGCACAATGTCAAGGATATTCCTGCAAGAGTTTCTTAAAAGCTCCTGTTTGGATTGTCTGTTCAGAGAACACTGAAGATATGAGCATTTTATCCCATTTTCTGAGACAGTCAAATAATATTTATAATTTTCAATGGAGAGAACTTCAGTAATGTTGAAGGTACGCTACAGTTGATACCGTAAAGTAGAATTTTTGTCCCCTGTATTTTCTGGCCTCCCTTTCCTGATGGGTAAGATTGTGGCTTTTCAGCATTTGCTGCCTTAGCAGATCACAAACAACTTTCAGAAATCTCATCTCTGAAGTAGATTATCTCCTGGGGCATAAAGACACGAGCAAAAGCTACAACTAAGCAAAGGCAATGGCATTCACTGCTTTTTCCTGAATTTCCCTCGTCCTTTGGCTATATATTTCGCATGAAGCTTTCTCATTACTCGAGGAACCTCAGCCTGCAACTAACTTTCCGGAGTATAGTTGCTCCCCATAAGTCGTAGTTTGTTATTCTTCAGCCTTTCTTATTCCAGCTTTTCCAGAGACCGCATCTGGAATATTGTGTCCAGTTCTGGGCCCCACAGTTCAAGAAGGACAGGGAACTGCTTGAGAGAGTCCAGCACAGAGCCACCAAGATAATTAAGGGAATGGAGCATCTCCCTTATGAGGAAAGGCTGAGGGAGCTGGGTCTCTTTAGCTTGGAAAAGAGGAGACTGAGGGGAGACCTCATTAATGTTTACAACTATGTTAAGGGCAAATGTCATGAGGATGGAGCCAGGCTCTTCTCAGTGATGCCCAGCGATAGGACAAGGGGCAATGGGTGTGAGCTGGAACACAGGAGGTTCTGCTTAAACTTGAGAAGAAACTTCTTTACAGTGAGGGTGACGGAGCACTGGAACAGGCTGCCCAGGGAGACTGTGGAGTCTCCTTCCCTGAAGACATTCAAAACCCGCCTGGATGCCTTCCTATGGGATCTCATTTAGGTTCCTGCTCCGGCAGGGGGATTGGACTAGATCATCTTTCGAGGTCCCTTCCAATCCCTAACATTCTGTGATTCTCAGGGTTCACTGACCTTGCCATACAGTTTGGGAATAGGTCTCTGACATGGGTTTCTCCATCTGTGGCATTTTGCTAGATGGAAGGCATCAGGGTGAGTGAACATCAGCAGTCAGTCAGTGCACATTAGGGTTCCAGCTGTTCACAACTGGTTGAAGATTTCCTTATGGTCAGTCGTTGAATTTATGGTACTGTGCCTTCCTCTTATGGCTTGATACTATCCATTTTGTGTTGCCATGTGTTTTCTGGAAAGAACAGTTGGAACAATTAACCTTGAGCATGCATACAAGTCCTAGTCTATTGTTTCACAGTATTTGCTTCGTGTTATGTATCTTCAGATGCAGAATTTGAGTATTTTCAGCTGTTCTTCCTGTTGTATAAAATGTCATGTCTTTTTTTGATAGTAGTTTTCTTGCTTGCTTTTCTAGTCTGAGTCACATTTCCAACCTGCAACTTATATGAGTTACATGGCTGTAATATCTAGTTTCATATTTTTCGGGCCTGGGTAGCATTCCTTTGACCTGTCAGTGGTATTCCCCCCACTTCTGTCTTTGTATTCATTAAAAAGGGAAAAGTGAAAAAACACAACCCCTCCCCATCCCACTCCCAAGTCCTCCAAACCCTTTAATGGATTTAAGCAGGTATTTTTTTATTCCAAAGGACCACACTGAAATACTGTGTATGTGCTTCTTCTTATTTGCAAAAAAGTCGTGCATAATTTATTCAGTAAAATTAGACTTTTGATATGATAAATTTATGACAAAGAAGTCTCATTTAATAGCATCTGCCATAAAATAGGCATAAAAATTAGTACAGATGATTTTAAGTAATTCCTATAGGTAAAGACAGCCTATTGTCATGAGTGTCTTTCTGGACAAGCATGAACATTTAACTACCGTGATAAATGACCATTCTGAATTAATCAGTGTCTTAAATATGAACACAACCCTCTATGTTTTGAAATAATTATGAGAATTTGCTAAGCTAAAAAGTTGTTTTAGTTGGCTAGTTATAGGGAACTGCAGATGTGACTTCTTCGATTCTTTTTAGCCTTAATATGTGTTTTTAAAATAGTCATATTTGAATTAGACTGCAAACAGAGTATTGGTATATTTTAAATTACTGCAAGAAATGTGTTCTTATTGCTTTAATTTAATTTTAGATGAACTTGCTCTAAATTGAAGTAGGTAGTTCCTAAACAGAACTGCTGCAAAGTCAGGGAGGGAGTTGGTTTTGTACTGGATTTTAGCGATGGCTCTGTAAGTCAGGGGTGTTTACTGAAATGGAGATTAGAATTGCTTCTCAGTGAGGTATATAAAGTGTGCTGGGTCCGCAAGCGTTCGGTAAGCAACGGAAACGCAGTAACATTTTTAGGCGCAGCAGCCGCGTTGCTCCCCGCTGTTAGCGGTGGCCAATGCCGCCTCCCAGCGGAACTCCCGCACATGGCACCCGTCCTGCACGGGCAGGTCTGCGGGGCTCTGCTGGCCACATTCGTAACCTTCTGGACTTTTTCAGTGTTTAGCAGTGCTGGTGATAATGCAACTCTTTCGTATAGTTCTTAGTGATATAAAATATATATAAAAAATAACATTTTTCAGAAAAGGGATGTAATAAAAAGCAGTTATAGGAAGATACGTTTTTAAAATGAGAATAAATCTTGGGAAGTTGAGTGTTGCACAAAATCATGTAATTCACTTAACTTTTGCATTAATTTCAGCACACAAGTTTAGAAGGAAAAGCCAGCACTTTGTATTCTTGGCCTCTGGGCTCTTCTCTTCAGTGTTTTATATTTGTACATATAGTAAATATTTAATTTTTTCATACGTTGTTTTTGAAAGAAATAAAATCCTCAACTATAATCTAATCTACTTTTTCCTGCCTATGTACAATTACTCTTGGGGGGGAGGGAGGGGGAAGTAGTTTGGCACTATTATATTGACATAAGCTTATTTGATAAGTGGAACTTAGCTAAGACCGTCTAAAAAGACTTTCTCTAAAAGCATTTGTCATAGTCATTAATTAGTTTTATAATACAACTGTACCTTGCATTTTTTAATATTCAACTTAATGAAGTGAAATTTAGCATCTGGAAAGAAAAAAAAAAATGGCCTCAGGATAAGCCTCTTAACTGCTGTGGAAATGCACAAGCTGTCCTATTGATTTGCTTTGAATGAATGAAATGAGCAGCCTCCTAATGGTGCAAATCAATTAAAACTCTGGTAAGAGCTCCATGACAGAAGCAGAATAGGTGCAGGCTCCATGCCAGAAGCAGAGTAGGTGCAGGCTTTTATGTCCCTGGTGCCTGACTTTGAAAATATACTGCCTTGTTCATGTGTGATAATTGTTTAAAAGTGCAGTTTGATACCAGCATCATATAGTCATAGTCTGTTCCTTGATACAGAGGAGGGTTCCAGAATCAAGATGCTGCTCTATCTGCTTTTATGCATGTATACATACATTTGTAAGTGTCATACTAAGACCTGGCCAATCCAGTGTAACAAGAATACTTCTTAGGTTTCTACTGGTTAAAGCAGGAGCAAAGCTGAAATAAAACTTAACAGACTGTCTCCTGTAATGTTAATGTTAAATAAAGCCAATTTAAAAGAATTCATCATTTATATAGGGCTATTTAAAAGATACTTAGGGTGAACATAAATCCAGGTTATTGCATGTGTGTAGTTTGACAGCTATCAGCTAGATCTTAGTCTATACTTAAATATTTGAGTGCTAGTTGATTTGATTCAAAAGCCTTTAAAACACATCAAAGGGAGATTTCTATCCTTAGAACCTTGGTTTCGATTTAGGTTTTTGGGGGGAGGTGGCGATGAGGGATAATGGGAATGGTATCTTGAAATAAAATCAAAGTTATAAAGATGTGTTCAATGTTGAGCACTCCATAACTTCTTTTTTAATAGGTACTTGTATAAGTTAGTCTAAGTCCATTTGTGTAACTTGACAAAACTGTTTCAGAGAACACAAAATAATTCTAAGCAAAACAAGGAGCACATTCTCCATGTACCTGAGGAGAATATCTAACAGACTTAGGAACAGTGCCAAAATCTTTGGATTTCTAACACATGGTGCCTTTTGTCCTGGTGCTTAAAAAGTGTTATCTGTAACGTGAGAGTAAAATATGATAGATCTGAATAAGCAGATGTGCTTGCTTGTATACACAAACAGATAATGTGCCATGCATGAGGATGGACATGAGGTTAGTTGTTGAGTGCAATCGTATGTGGACAAATCGCAGCATGTCAGTCTCTGCAGGGCTGTGTTGTAAATATAGAAGACAAATTGTGCCCTCAGGAAAGGAGTATTTTGGTTCGTTTGATGTGTCTTCTGAAGTCTGCTTGAGAATCAGATTTAGTAAGAAGGCTTATGCTGGTGCTGAAGCAGCCTTTGCTGCCAGTAATGTCTGATAAAGCAAAACAAACAGGTCACTCAGAGAGGTTTTGGAGCCTCCATCTTTGAAAATATTCAAAACCCAGCTGGGGACAGCCCTAAGAAACCTGCTGTACTTGACTCTGCTTTGGGCATGGGGGTTGGACTAGGCAATCTCCAGAGGTCCCCAATAACTTCAGCTAAGCTTTGTGATGCCTAGGATTTTTTTACAAAGTAAATGGCTAACTTTGTGTTATCTTTTTTCTTTAAGATTGGAAGCTTTCTGAGAATTTACAGTATTCATACAAAACAAGCAAGTGCTGACAGTGAAGGTGTCTCACATATAGAATTTCATCTTCATGGTGGCACGTGTTATGGTCGAGGAATAGGAGTCTTACCAGAAAGTAACTCAGATATTAAGGAACTAAAAGCGTAAGTAGTTCTATATGTAGTTTTTTTGCTTAGATGATTCTGGAAAATTCTAGGCTAATGTTAACAACTGTACAGTTTAGAACTGTGAATGTATGTATGGACCAGAAACTCTTTAGCACCGCTAAGCTGAAGAGTAAGTATTTGGAGGGATAGGTAGATAATGGCTAATTTTTCAAATTTAAAATACAGTAGGGATTAAGATTTCTATTTTATAGTGCCGTAATAATCAGGCCTGGCTACATTAATGTACTTACTCTGTTTTATAGTGGCATATAATCTTTTGCAGATAAAAGCAACGGTTAAGGAAAAATATTGAGCACATTTTAAGCACAGAATCATATAATTGCTTAGATTGGACAGGACTTTTTTAAGATTGAGTCTGCTGTTAACCTAACACTACCATGTCCACCACTAAACCATGTCCCTAAGGGCCACATCCACATGTCTTTTAAATACCTCCAGGAATGGTGACTCAACCATTTCCCTGGGCAGCCTGCTCCAGTGCTTGATAACCCTTTCAGTGAAGAAGTTTTTCCTAATATCAAATCTAAAGCTCCCCTGGCATAACTTGAAGCCATTTCCTCTAATCCTATCACATGTTACTTGGGACAAGGGACTGAGACCCACCTTGCTAAAACCACCTTTCAGGTAGTTGTAGAGAGCAATAAAGTCTCCCCTCAGCTGCCTTTTTTTCAGACTAAACAACCCCAGTTCCCTCAGCCGCTCCTCATAAGATGTGCTCCAAACCCTTCACCAGCTTTGTTGCCCTTCTTTGCACATGCTCCAGCATCTCAATGTCTTTCCTGTAGTGAGGGGCCCAAAACTGAACACAGCACTCAAGGTGCAGCCTCACCAGTGCCAAGTACAGGGGCACAATCACTTCCCTACTCCTGCTGGCCGTGCTGTTTCTGATACAGGCCAGGATGCTGTTGGCCTTCTTGACCACCTGAGCACACTGCTGGCTCATGTTCAGCTGGCTATTGACTAACACCCCCCTTCCCAGACACTCTTCCCCAAGCACTGGGGGGTAGCATTGCATGGTGTTGTTGTGACCCAGCTGCAGGACCTGGCACTTGGTCTTGTATGAGTACAGTTGGTCTCGGCTCATCAATCCAGCCTGTCCAGATCCCTCTGTAGAGCTTTCCTACCCTCAAGCAGATCAACATTCCCACCCAGTTTGGTGTCATCTGCAAACCTACTGAGGGTACACTCAATCCCCTCATCCAGATCATTGATAAAGATATTAAATAGAACTGGTCCAAATACTGATCCCCGAGGAACACCACTTGTGACCGGTTGCCAACTGGATTTAACTCCATTCACCACAACTCTTTGGGCCCAGCCATCCAGTTTTTTACCCAGTGAAGAGTGTGCCCGTCAAAGCCATTGGCGGCTAGTTTCGGCAGGAGAATGCTGTGGGAAGTGGTGTCAAAGGCTTTACTAAACTCTAAGCAGACAACATCCACAACCTTTCCCTTGTCCATTAAGGTCACCTTGTCATAGGAGATCAGGTTAGTCAAGCAGGACCTGCCTTTCCCATGCTGACTGGACCTGATCAAGCAGTTGTACTGTATATGTTTCATGATGGCACTCAAGTTGATCTGCTCCATGACCTTCCCCAGCACCGAGATCAGACTGACAGGCCTGTAGTTCCCCAGTTCCTTCTTCTGGCCTTTCCTGTAGATGTGCATCTCATTTGCTAACCTCCAGTCCACTGGGACCTCCCTGGTTAGCGAGGACTGCTGGTAAATGGTTTGGTGAGCACTTCCGCCAGCTCCCTCAAAACCCTTAAATGGATCCCATCTGGTCCCATAGACTTGTGTGTGTCTAAGTGGTGTAGCAGGTTGCTAACTATTTCCCCTTGGATTATGGGGCTTCATTCTGCTTCCTGTCCCTGCCTTCCAGCTCAGAGGGCTGGGTACCCTGAGAACAACTGGTCTTCCTGTTAAAGCCTGAGGCAAAGGCAGCATTAAGTACCTCAGCCTTTTCGTCGTCCTTTGTCACTGTGTTTTCCCTTGTATCCAGTAAAGGATGGAGATTCTCCTTACTCTTCCTTTTGTTGCTAATGTATTTAGAGAAACATTTTTTATTGCCTTGTACAAGAGTAGCCAGATTAAGGTCGAGTTGGGCTTTGGCCTTTCTGATTTTCTCCCAGCATAACCTCACAGCATCTTTGTAGTTCTTTGTAGACCATAAACCTTCCTTTTTTTCCCTTAGGAAAGGCTGCGTAACCGAAGTCTGTGTTCCCTTATCAGGAATTCTGTTTTCCAGTAGTACACATTTCTTTTGGCACTATATTGTATTTGAAATTCTGGAAGTGATTCAGAAAGTAGTGTCTCACCTACATCATTAATATACACTCCTGCAACTTCTGGCTCAACTGAGTTTTATGTCTCTGCTGAAAGATTTATGTCTGAACTTTATACCTGTTTTTGATAAACAGTAGGTTTCATATAAGTGTATGTGTAGTCCCATACATATGTTTCATATAAGTGCATGTATATGTATGAAATGCTTCTCTAGGTTATAAAACATTTAATAATTTATTTTTAGATTCTTGGAATCTGTGGATCTGGCAGACAGTCAGAGTATGGAAAGCATGTCTTCACTGGAATTAGATGGCACTTTTCACAGTGTTACAGGTAAGAGCAATTGAAAGCTGATTCGCTCTTGGTTATGGTTAAGATGGTCACAGTTACTGCTTCTCTAAGTGTATAAGGTTACTTTCAGGGTACCTTAGAGAATTCTTTTGGATTAAACTGGAAATTGACATTACCCTATCCTTGTGTCTTGTAGCAGAAGCCTTCCATATACATGGAAAGATACTTTCATAGGAGGTAGTGAATAAATTATTAAACACAGGTGGTGTTCTTAATCATACTATATTACGTCATAAAGCAGAATAGCATAACTCCCTCCCTTTAAAGGGAGATTCCTCAGAAGCAGGCACTGAGAACACTACTAAACAGCTGCTTGCTGATGAGCCCTGCTAAAACTGTTGCGTTGAAAGTTGTGTCAGTGGCAGAACTACAATGTGCAGCACTATGGAAAAGTCGTACTTTATAGACTGCTCTATAGATCACATATTATTCTTTGAATTATATTTTTAGCCCAGTATAAGAATTTAACTCTAAAACCTGTTGGGCATAGTCTGCATTTTTCCTTCTAGTTTTTAAAACCCTATCTTACTTAGCCGTTAACATACTGTGACAGGATATTTCTAAAAGGGTCTAAAAGTCAAGAATAAGTAAATACTTTATATCTAGACCGTAACACTGCAACTTTGGAAAAAATTTTGCTCATATTTACTGCACTGTGCATGTGTAGTAGAGTAGTAGTTCAGAGGAGGGACCAGGCAGTCCATATTGGTTTTATGTGTTTATGATTTTGTCCAGAAAGATTACAGGAGGATGAGTACAGTTTGTTAGCAGTATCATTCACAGTATGGATTTGAAAAGTGTTCATTTTTATGGGCATTGGTATTTAATGTATACACTTTTTTTTCCTCAAAATATACTAACTCGATATCTAATGTTTGTCTCCTGCTTACTTTCCTTTTTTCTTTTGCTATATTGTTTTCATACATTATTAGGGATTCCGTTTTCCTTTGTTCAGCTTTTGGCTTTATGTGTGTATCTATCTGCCTTTCGATCTATTTGGTTTTGTGTGTCCACATGATAAAGAAGAAAAGGAAGGAAGGAAATAATTAGAAAATTCTTCTTGATTTTAGATATTGAATCACACTTACAGAGATGTCAGCAATTATCTGTTACAGGTAAGAAACATTTTGACCTCTAGGTGAAATTTATTTTTACTAAAGAACAAAAATATTTTTGAGACCTCAGCTCAAAGGTTGAAATAGTATATTTTACTTATTATAGGAAGAGCTATTCTAAGACTGTAAGCTTATGAATGTTACATTGGTTTTGTTATGTTTTTTAAGGAAGAGAGCATATTTATATAGTCTACTTTAATTTGCTTTTTTCTACATGTTGAATTTCTGTACCCTGAAGTACACCATGCTCCCACAGCCTGTAGTGGTCTATCTTAAAGACTATGGTAACATGTATTGATAAAACTGAGGCTGCAACTGGGAAGGGAATTGAAGCTGGAAATGAAGGGAAAATACATACCTGCAATGGCCATTTCCCATATGCCAAATACTGTGGTGTTTAATAAGTATGCATGGCTTTTTTGTGTGTGCATTTTTATTTTGCAGTATTAACAGATCATCAGGATTTGAGTAACACAGAACTGAAAACCATTCTGAATAGCACAGCTCCTCAACAGTATCGCATTAGAGCAAAGCTGAGAACTTATAAACCCCAGAAGCTCTATCAGTCTATTAAACTTCATTGTTCCAAATGCAACTCTTTGTAAGTATTTCACAAAATAAAAGTAATTAAGAATTGTTCTGTATGTTTTGGGATGCCTAGATTTTCACTGTATTTTCATCCTCTTTTTTGTGTAAAGTTAGCTGAATGTAAATGTATTTCATTTTGAGCAAAGATTTGAAACTTGCTGGTAATAGGTAGGAAAATCATAAGTGAGTTCCATTTACAGAATCCTTTGAGTGCTTTCTAAACAGTAGTTTTTCTTTATTTTCAAACTTAGCAGTGCAGTTTTTCCCATACTAAAGTTGTATTTAAGTACCTGTTTCTGTATTGCAGTTTTAAAGCAGGATATGCAAAAAGGGATAATAGTCTTCAAGTGAATGAATAAAATATCTTTGACTATAGTGTATCTTCCAAAGAAAGTGTATTTTCTGGATCCAAAAATATCAGGGAAACATCATTCACCTTGGTATTTTTTTCTTTTTCTGACCCGAATCAGTTCACTGACCATTTTATCATTATTTCCCCTTTAATGCCATTTATTGTTGTGCCAAGTAATGCTCAGTAAAATAATTGTATGCTATTTCTGGTGAAATTTAAAATGTATGAAAGTTTGTTTGATATGGCCTATTTTTGACTAAACTACTGAGTGACATGCATTACAGTGCTGTTCACGATCATCTGAATCCTGTATCGCTTTTTTTACCTGACTTAACCTAGCAACAGTCCCAAGCAAATAGCTTTGTTGTTACTGGTGTAAACTATTGCTTTCTTTAAATGATGGCAAGTTAGCATTCTCCTAGCCTTTTGAAATTTTTTGCAGAATCAAGATTTATCGGGTACAAACATCACTGAGACAAGAAAATGCCCCTGCGATCTTTCTCTTTAATCTTTTGGATGGAAAGTAGCATGCTTGCAGCTTTAACAGCATTGGTCCTTATCAGATGTTGTTATAACATTCTCTTAGTTGCTAATGTAAGAGGAAGTGTTGCATCATCTTCACAACATAGAAGTACATGGTCTTTATTACTCACTGTAAAAAGGAGATAATTACTCACTCTCTCTACCACTTTTGTCACTTTTTTGATATATTTGCTGACTCTGTATTGTAATAAGCAGATATAAGTGAGATAATTTTGTTCATTCCTTATGAACTTTATCCCACAATTTTCCATGACTACTATAGCCTTTTTATGTATTCTTGGCTTGTTAATGTAATTTCTGTTCATTTGAGTCTCCTCCTGTTTCACAGACCTTTTTTGGCCACAGAATTTGGGCAGACTTTTAACCAGATAGATTTGTGATGCTTTAGTTAGTGTTTTTCCTACTACTACTACCACCATCCTGCTGCAATGATGGGACTACTTCCAGTGCTTTCCCACAAATTTAGCTTCTCTTTTGTCAACTGTGTGCTTCAGATGGAAGGAATCAGTGAAATATAGTAAAACTGTACTGCAGCCTGGATTGGATGAGTTAAGAGGCCCAGGAAGGAAACACAATTTAGGGATATCCTTTTCTCCTACACGTTCTGCTGTGGCAGAAGTTGTTGTTTTATTATTTAGCATATGCTGAAGAGCCTGACTGAACAAAGTTCAGTGCAAGTTTGATCCTTTTAACGCAGTAAGATGCATATGACACTTGGGGTATAAAATCCTTGTGAGAGATGTACTTTTGATTTTTAGACTTAGACTGGAAACTTTTCTGTAAATAGCAAAATACTGATATACATGGATGTAGTTTTATTTATGTATCCACATTACAGAAGTTTCAACCTTCGTGTGTAGCTTAGATCAAACAATTCATTCCATTCCCACCTCTGCGGGAAATCTGCAGACAGGCTGTAGAGGTTGGAAGAGTTTAATGGGTATATCTGGAAAGGTGACCTGTTATGTTGGGTCTGTTGCTTTTGCATTTGAAATGGTAATAGAGGAACACAGGTGCAAAGAGTTCATGTGAACAGCACTGTTCATGAAATGAAAGTTCAGGTTCAGGAAGACCTCTGTGTGCCAGTTTTACAGTCACAGCAGAAGAATATCAAAGTTTGGTTTCGTAGGCAGGAATTCTTCTATTCACTGGTGGAAGCAGCTGCTCTTGGATTTGAAAGTGAAATAGTCAGAATAATCTCCCAGAGTTGACAGTATTTTTTCTTTAACTCCACTCTGAAGCTTAGCACCTACTTTTTTTCAGTGTTTTATGAAATAGCCCAAACTTTTGCCCTTTTTTTATTTTATTGTCCTTTGTCACGATTCGTATTCCACTTGAAGCCAGCAGGTCTGTCTTGCTTAGAAGAAAACATTCTAATGCATTTTTTTAATTTGTGTGCCAACTATTAGATTTTTGCCTCTTGTCAGCAATATTGATAAAATTTTAGTTACCTGCATTACTTCTCTGTGGATGACAACTGGAAATGCATGAATGGTGCACTCTAGCAGGACAGGAAGGAAACTGAGTGGTGCAGATTTGCAGATTTCCCCTTTATGGCACATATTCTGCTCCTGCCCTTTTTCCTTCCCTCCCCCCCCAAAATGTGCAAAGTAAAATAGGCTAGAACATAAAACTTGAAATTATATGAGCTTATGCAGTCTTTTTACTCTCCTGAAGTGGTATGCAGTTGTGTGGCCCTTTTAAGGCCCAACTGAAATCACATAAAGCTGATATATGTTTGTTTTTCCATGGATTTACATATGGATTTACAGTGGATGAAGCCACTAGGCTGTCTCTGCTCCTAGGTAAAATTAGATTCCTTAGCGTATTTATTAACATGGAAATAAATTATATTGTCATAATTTGCTATACAACTCTAAATGTTTAAACTGATATAACAACAAAGTTATTTTTTCTGTATATACTTCAACTCTCATGACTATATTTTTATATTTATTCAGAGTACTATTGTCCTTGTTGCTAGGTTGCCTAGGGAGAAGCTGTTAGAATTTACTTACTCGTTTTGGGAACTGTTTTAGGCAAGAAGTTCCAGATGGAGATGAATTTGACTTTATTTTACGAAGCTCTGTCGTTACTACCCCAAACCCAGAATTACACAATACATCCTGGTATGATTCTGTAATGTGGACTACACAAGACCAGAAACAAAGGAAAATAACTATTCATTTTGTAAAGCATGATGAAATGCTTCAACAGCCTGAAGATACTTTGCTTATGATAGAAGGTAAGATAAATTGCAAATATGCCACTTCTTATGACAGTGTCCACTCTGAGTTTCTGCGAAGATATGTTGAAGTTGTATTCCGTGTAAGTAGTGATGATTGATCATAAAGGCATCTTCAAAGAAAGGAAAAACTCAGCTGGTACTTCGTTACTGTTGTGCAAACAGGAAAAAGTCATCTGTGAAGGTCTTGTAAGGTGCTTTGGTCTATTTTAAAACTGTACAGATAAGTTTATTAAAATTAACATCTGAATATGTGGGGTTTTTTCCTTGCTGTGTTTACTGATTTTTTTCAGTTCTGATTTGAAAACTCACTAATCTTCTTTTTTTTTTAAAATCTATTTTAAGTCTTGCTGTGGAAAAGTTTTGAAAGGCTTCTGATAATACAAGCCTACAGTTAACTTTGTCAGCCTCTGGATGTCAGTGTTGTTTCAGATTAATAGAGCTTCTTGCAGTGTGAGGTTTGTTTGGTTTGGTTTGGTTTTTTTTTCAGATTTCCTCAGGGAAGAGAAATAGCCACTGAACTTTAAGCAATTTAGAATACTAATAAGGAATATTTTTAATAGAATAAAATTAATAAATAATTGCATGTAGTACCATTCCAAGTTTAAAACAAAGTCTTCAGTTGTGCTCAAGTAGTGGTGTGACTATGCAAATATAAGTCAGGTGTTCCTTTGTCTAAGGGTTCATGACAAAACCTCTTCTATTTTCTGGTTTTTTTAATATTCAACTAGTTTTGATAGCTGCTTTATTTCTGACATGTCCCAAACTGGATGATTTTTTTTTTTTTTTGGTGATCTAACCTTATCTGTAAACACATAAGAAAAAATAAACTATTTCTACTCTGTTTTCCTAAAATAACTGAACGGTTTAACTTGGTAAATCTTTTTTCAGATATTGAAGCACCAGCAGCTTAAGTATGCATGTGTGTGGATATATGTGCTTCATGTTGGAGCACAAAAGGCATAATCAGTGTTTTAGCACTTTTTTCCCAGAACATTGATTGTGAACCTTGCCAAAGCTACATGCTATTTTAATTTTTATCTTTAAATTTCTGGAGGTGAAGATTTTGAAGTTGCCCTAGAAATCTTCCCAGCTGTTTTTCAGATACAGACAACCCTCAAAGGCCAAACATGTTATGACACTTATTAGACAGACATGGTATAGATTCTGCTTGTTAAACACAAGCAATTTGCTCTCTGCAGCACACTACTCCATTCTTCCCCATAAGCATTATGCTGAAGCAAGGACTTCTTTTTGAGTGTTTGGCATCTGTTTTGAGGAAATAGTTGGATAATGGACAGAATTTTATGTGACCCTCCACAGGGAGTAAGGGGAATCCATAACCATTGCTAGAGCTTAGTTGAACTGAAGGGTGAAATGTTACCATTAATGAGTAGATCAATGCTCCTTGCATATCCTCATTATTTGTACATGAATTCATTGTGATTCATGTCATTGTCAACCCCTGGTAATTCTCTGTGTTTTATGCCACTCTCTTAGAAGCAAGAATACATTTGCTCAATGTAACTATCATATTACAGTGAAGTTGAAATTCTGGAGACCTTTTAGCAATGTCAGTTAAAACTACCTTGAATTTTGTATGTTAATCCTTTGATGAGAGTCCAGATGTATATAAGAGGCTTTATATGTGTCACTGTACTTGGAGGACCTTTGTTTTCTATTTTCTTTTCTTTTTTTTATTATTAGAAGTTAATTTCATTGAGGAGGTTTCATGTTGTGCATGTTTTCATCACCAATAATAATGCAATTTTATTGATTTTATTTTCTTCTCTAGTTACCTCTGCAATACAAGTAACAAATATATACAATAAATATTTTACAAACCAGTGTTATAATTACTTGTCATAAAGTCTTTGTAACATCTTAGTTATAGTGGTAAACAACACAGTTGTAGAATACATTTATTTTAAAAATTTGCTCAATTTTTTTAATTGTTCACAAGCTGATTAGATAATATATTTTTATTGAACTACTCCCAAAATAACTGTTATCTGTGTGTTAAATTAATAAATTTATTACGTTTCCACTGAATTGGTAAAATGTCAGAAAGATTTTGTAATCAGTTCTGCAGCCCATACTGCAGAGACTGAAGGCAGGTTATCCCGTGATTTGTAATAAATTTGAAAGAACTATTTTCCTGTCACTGGAATTGGAAAATCTCAGGGTTCCAGCTGTAATATCTTAAATTTCTGCTGTGTTCCTAGCATGGCCCCAATTTAGTAGCATTCAAATTAGCATGAAGTTTAGTGGTTCTGTATTTCCCACCTCATGTCAGTTATGGCATGGTTGAATAACTACTTTTTCATAAACTGCTTGTTAAAAATTGGTATATCTTTGCCACTTAAAAGCTGAACAGTTACTTAAGAGCACTTGCAAAAAGTTAATTTATTCCCCCCCCTTCCCAAGAAAATTGCTAGTAAAATGATAGGAGAAATTTCATATGAAAGTGCTGTTAACTAAATGCAACTAGTTACAGTGGTAGCTATGAGGAAGGTGTTAAGGTATCTGGTCTGATAATCATAGAATGGTATGGGCTGGAAGGGACCTTAACGATCATCTAGTTCCAACTCCCCTGCCATGGGCAGGGACACCTTCCACTAGATCAAGTTGCTCAAAGCCTCATCCAGCCTGGCCTTGAACACTTCCAGGGAGGGGACATCCACAACTTCTTTGGGCAACCTCTTCCAGTGTCTGACCACCCTCACAGTGAAGAACTTCTTCCTGATATCTAATCTAAACTTGCCCTCTTTCAGCTTAAAGCCATTTCCTCTTTTTCTATCATTAACTGTCCTTATGAAAAGTCCCTCCCCAGCTTCCTTGTAGGCCCCTTAGGAATTGGAAGGCCACTGTAAGATCTCCCCAGAGCCTTCTCTTTTCCAGGCTGAACAGCCCCTACTCTCTCAGCCTTTCAGTCTTTGATTCTTTTTTGAGTCTGTTATTAAGAGTGAGACGGTTATAGACCATTTTTTCAGTTTTCCATAGTGGGTCTCAATTTTACTGAAGGTCTGAAATCAACATCTAATCAGCCAAGAAATGCAAGTTGTTCAATTTATTCTTGATTACAGTTTAAAAAAAACTTTTTTTTTTTAATAGGTGGAACACTGAAAGAAGTCTGGAAACTTACAAAAAGATTTAAATGTGTTATTCCTGTGAGATCCACAGAAGATGATCTTGAATTATTAGATCTTTCAGCTCCTTTTCTTTTACAAGGGAACATAAAATATTATGGGTAGGTTAAAAGTATTTGTTGGTATTTTAGTAGTTGCAGTAATAGATAGATATCTTATTTTTTTCAGTAATTTAAGCCACAGTGCTCAAGGGATAATTTACCAAAGATTCTTTGATGCAGAGCATGTAACATCATCAGCAGTGCTGAGATCAGGGATGAAAGGCCATACTACTACCTCATATCAAATGACTCAACTGCATTCAGGCTTTATCTTGCTCTATAACTCTTATGCCCTTAATTACACAGCACCCCAGGTTCAGTCTTGCCTGTGGTGTGTGGGTAGGCCAGTATACTACAGAGACGGTAAGGCACATGTGAGTCTCTTTAAGCTGCAGAATGCCTAAGTCTTCCTCTTTTAGTCCAGATCTTCCGTTTTCTGGTCAGAAAAATAGCATTTTCTGGTCTTACTCATTAGACTAAAGTCAAGTATACACTACTGATAAAAAAGCACGTGGAACAAAGCTTCAAAATGTCAACATCCTTGTGAGGTTCCTTCCTAAAAGATTCTGTATAGTAGAATGAAAAGCGAAGTTATTTTTACTGTAGCAATGTGCTTGAATACATGTATAAATATTTATGTGTTTGCATATGCATGTCTATTCATATATATGTAAAAACACACACACATGCATATAAAAACCAAAATTCAAAGCTAAGTTACTTTGTTGGAGTTTGTGTGATTTTTTTTATTTTTTATTTTTTTATTTTTTTTAAAGGAGAAAAGTAACCTAATTGAGCTTGGCTTTACGTCACTTGAGCAGAACTAGTGCTGTTGATTTTTATTACGTGTTTTACATGTAATTCTAAAAGATAATAAATGTCTATAAGTTCTAACTGTTATATACTAGCACAGAATCTTAACTTAGAAAAAATAGTTGTTCTGTAATTTTATTTCGAGGCAAATGGGTACAACTTTGAAAACAGTTCTTCAATATTTTTGTCCACTTACAGCATTTGCTTACTATGTCACGTGTAAAATTTGTAATTATAATTATAATAAGAGATTGTTTTAATAACTCATAGTTAATGTTTTTTAACATAGGTAAACTCAAATTTCTCCTCTATCCTGGTTATGTTTTTAGAGCATGCTGCAAGTTCAGATTCGTTCCTGCTTTTGCAAAGTGAGATGTTTATACTGCTAAGTAACAAAGTAGTGACATATGAATATATGTTTAGCAGTGTAATGATCTCAGAATCATAGAATGGTTTTGGCAGGAAGGGACCTTTAAAGGTCATCTAGTCAAACCCCCCTGACATGGGCAAGGACACCTTCAACTAGATCAGGTTGCTCAAAGCCCCATCTGACCTGACCTTGAACACTTCCAGTGACAGGTATCCATAACTTCTTTGGGCAACCTGTTCCAGTGTCTCACTACCCTCATTGTAAAGAGTCTATTCCTTCTGTATAATCTAAATTGACCCTTTTTCAGTGTAAAACCATTGCCCCTTGTCGTGTCAGTATGGGCCTTGGTAAAAAGTCTCTCTCTGTCTTTCTTATAAGCCCCCTTTATATGTAGAAAGGCTGCAATAGCATCTTCCCAGAGCTTTCTGGTCTTCAGGCTGAACCAACCCCAACTCTCTCAGCCTTGATGTACAGTTTTCCTCCTTTCTATTTGCTGAGGTGGTCTTTTCCAGACCAAAATGGTTTATACAAAAGCAGCATTAAGGGTTTTGATGAGGTCTAAAGCTTGTATGTCTGGTAGAATAGTTATTTTAAACAGCAATAGAAATACTTTTGCACTCCTGCTGAGTAAGAAAATCAGATTTTTATTTTTTTTTTCTGTTCAGAAATCTTCTATAATATATAAATCAGTGTTTGGTTAGTCTCAGTATCTTGTTTTAAATGCTAGGTGCAAGCAGTGTTCAACTCCAAAGCCTATCACGAGTCTAAGTTCCATTGCAGCAGAACAACAACCATCGTGGGAACCAACTGAAATAGCACAAGGTCAGGTGACATGATACTATCCTGAAATACTTTTGTACTTTGATTCTGAAGTGTTTATGTGAAATAGTTTCTGGATTGCAGTTTTGTACAGAAAGCATGTAATTTATAGTTATGCTTGAGTATAAAACTGTAAAATTTATTTATCTTTTGATAAATTGTTGAAATCACATACTTAGTTTTGAAACATTACAGTACGAATTAAAGGATTTTTTTATGTTCAATAGTTTCTTCTACCATAGGTGTCACTAGTAACACCTATCATAGTACAGATGTGATGAATTTTTGGTTGCAGATGTCATTTCTAAACTGTGTACATGCTTGCAGTCCTAGAAGTTAGTCTTGCTTTTCCTTTTGAAGATACTATTTTTCTCATCTGAACTAAAGAGAGTCTTCTTTAATGACTAGTACAAGTTAGACTTATCTTCTGTACACCTTATCAATGCTAAGCACGTTCCAGAGAATCTGCAAGAAATAATATTCAAATGAAAGGAATTATGCCATTACATATATGTGTGTTCCATGCTTTGTGTGTTCTTTGTGTAGTCAACACGTTCAAATGCTGGAGTTAAAAAGGAGCTTAAAACTTCACAACATATTAAGGAAAAATTATTTTCATGTTTATCAATTAATGTTCTAACATATTAAGTTGGAATACCTAGCAATATCTAAGCTTGGTAAAAGACTATAAGAGGAAAAAAACCTATTCAAGCAATACAGTAGTTCTCTTAAATAAACTTTCATAATTATATTCTATTAAATTAATGTAAAGTAATATATAACTGACAGTTATACAGCACCTGCAATTGACATTTAATTTGCAAAAGAAAAACTATATTCATTAAATGTTTTCTGGCATTTAAACAGTTTTATGTATATTATTCTTTTATCATCTGTATTTTCAGACTAAATTATACCCTGCAAGTGTATCAGATCAGTCAAACATAAAATGACTAGCCAATTTAAGTAGATGTACACAGAAAAGACTGCAAAGATGCAGTAACTTTGTACGTTTAAGATATTTTATGTTTTCAGTGTAACAGTTACTGCTGCCAGTGAGAGAATGACTATAGTCATTTACTTATGCTGGAGTATTTTCAGAGCTGCCAGCAAAGTTTTTCTGAATAAGACTTTGCCCGATAGGTTTTACTGCATCATATGAAACAAATTGTTTTTTCTCAGAAGATACGTTTTCAGGTGGAATGCTATCTTATTATCACTGAATTAAGAACAATTCTCCTTTAATTTTCCATGGATAAAAAATAAGAGTAGGAAGATCCTACCAAGGTAGGATCTAAGATCTAAGCAAATATTAGTATTTCTTTTACTAGGATGAGAAGTATTACTTAAAAATCTTTCTGCATTTTTATAGATTCATCTATGTAAGTGTTTCTAAGCAAATCACAATGTGCTTCAGAGCATCTGGTTTTTGGCCTGTCAATTTATGCTTTTAATTACAGTACTCAAAGTCAATTACTGCTAAAGGACAGATATTGTCAGCTTGAGTTTTTGTGGTTTGTCTTGCTTATTCACTCTAAGAGACAGATTTTTTTTTTTTTCCTTCAGCTTTAGGTATTGAGCTGCTCCAGTATGTTTTTATTATGAGGTTTACACTGGTTGATGGAACAGGAGCACTAAATGCATACCTTTTTGATTATGTAAGTAAATCTAGGTAAAGGCAGACTACACAGATTATGTGGGTTTGGATTTTGTTTTTAAAATAGAAATACTTATTCTGTGTTACCTATTACCTATGTTACCTATATGTTACCTACTTATTCTATGTTTTTGTGGGGACAGTTACAAGTGCTGTAATGCTATTTATACTGTCCATCAATGAAGATGCACAGAATATAATTTTTAGTAATTTTTCAATAAAATATAAAAGTATAGAATATCAAAGCATAAAGACAAAACAGAAGCTTGTAAATAGATTATTTGGTATTCCCTAGACGTTTATACATTTCCATGACTGAATTTCTCTTTTATTGGCAATGTTAAATTATGCAGTCTGAATGCTCTGTGAATGATGAAAGTGTTTCGGGATTTATTCAGGTAACTTCTGGGTTAGTTCAAAATCTCATTACCTTATTTTTAAACTGTCAGTACAATCTATCCATTCAGTAATTTTTGACTTTTGTTTCGTATGACTGTGAGGTAGAAGAGGCCTTCTTACCCCTCAGCCTACACAGGACTCAGCTATAGCTCTACAGATATTTGGTTTCAGAAGCAGTTTATTCAACTACTTTGCTAACCTTAGGATTAACCTATCT